>NC_139638.1:2905000-2927500 GCF_964638095.1 Poromitra crassiceps | reverse complement strand
CTTCTGCCTCCGCGCAGTGCACTTTTGTTGTACCGGTGAATATAAGAGTTCCGTTCCTGAACGCTAGTGAATATATTATATACACATTTTGACATTTAGTATTCAAAATAAAAGCGACGCAATGTATGTTTTTAAAAGGCACCGCTGCACGGAAGTGGAAGTCCCGGGCAGAAGATCCGCGCTGTACAGGAATCCTAAAAAAAAGTTACGGCTGTCCCAGAGTCTATTTACGTGCCGAAAAAGACTCTGGGTTCCCAGATTGGGCTATTTATGCTCAAACAATGTTGACATTAGGCAAAATTAATGGACATAATAATAAGCTTAAAGACCTATTGCTGTTTTTATGCCTCCGCCGGCGAAGCCAGGCCGAAGGCATTATGGATCCGGGTTGTCCGTCCGTACGTACGTACGGCCGGCCGTCCGTACGGATGTTTGTTAACGCGATATCTGAGGAACGCCTTGACGGAATTTCATCAGATTCGCCTTAAACATTCACTTAGGCTCAAGGATGATCTGATTAGATTTTGGTGGTCAAAGGTCAAAGGTCAAGGTCACTGTGACCTCTCGAACACCATTTTCAAGCTTGTTAACGCGATATCTGAGGAACGCCTGGACGGAATTTCATCAGATTCGCCTTAAACATTCACTTAGGCTCAAGGATGATCTGATTACATTTTGGTGGTCAAAGGTCAAAGGTCAAGGTCACTGTGACCTCTCGAACGTCATTTTCAAGCTTGTTAACGCGATATCTGAGGAACGCCTGGACGGAATTTCATCACATTCACCTTAAACATTCAATTAGGCTCAAGGATGATCTGATTAGATTTTGGTGGTCAAAGGTCAAAGGTCAAGGTCACTGTGACCTCTCAAACGCCATTGTCAAGCTTGTTAACGCGATATCTGAGGAACGCCTGGACGGAATTTCATCAGATTCGCCTTAAACATTCACTTAGGCTCAAGGATGAACTGATTCCATTTTGGTTATCAAAGGTCACAGTGACCTAACAAATGCCATTTTCAAGCTCGGTAACGCCATATCTCAGTAACACCTTGACTAAATTTCTTCACATTTGGCTCAAATATCCAATTCTGCAAAGAAACGCCTTGATGCAATTTCTTCCAATTTGGCTCCAACATCCACTTGGACTCAAGAATGAACTAATGGCGGAGGCATAAGTCCGCGTTGCGGTCATTCTAGTTCTCGCAATACCCCCGCAGAACTGCAGTCTGTCTAGCCTGTTGTACAGTATACAGTTTATCAGTGTTTAATGCATCAGTAAGCATTGTGCTCTCATAATAGAGCTGGTAGTCAAATAAACAGTTAACATTAGAAAGTTAACATAAGTAATAATAAAGTAATGAATAAAAATCTGATTCACTGAAATAGACACGGACACAGAAATAACATTATTGTCCATTTGTGCTGAGGAATAAGACGACTGGGGGAAAAACCTACCAATGGCGTCTCTGGAGGACAGTTTGGGAACACAGGCGGTAGCAGGCTTCCCTTGGGCATTCTCTTTGCGAATGAGCGGGTGGCTTAGGTCGTCCTCCCAGGACTTGATTGTGGCAGCCAGGTCGGCAAACTGGCCTTTCCTGAGTCTGAGTGAGGATGCAGAGTGGGTAACAACTGGTGGGATGGGAGGGCACAGTTCGGAGCTGCAACTGAGGTGCCTGAAACAGTAGTATGTTGTCTCAGGCAGTGGTTTGCGAACCCAAAGGGGTGAGACAAAATCTCAAGGCACACCTATATACTGTATCCGTGCAAAATAGCCTCTAGTCTATAACGTGTTATCAGTCTAAACATTTTTTATGGCAAATACAATTTGACAAACAACTATTACTCATGAGATTGTTATTAACACATTGACTGCCAGCCTTTTTTCAATGTTGTAGGTAGGTTCTGCCAGGTTTTTTTTGAGGATTCTAGGCTCATTTTACGAGAGCCGAGGATTCTTTTCTGTTAGGACTTCGTGAACACCAATCATCTAAAAAGAACTAATAGAATGTGTGCTTTCTCTGTCTAAAAGAGTTAGTTTGTAGAGTTAGTAGTTATGTAAGCATTAGCAATTGAATACAGCATGGTTTCAGCGTCAGAAAAAATATTCAGAGATAAACGGCTTTTTGTGAAATTCGATAGAACAGTCACTTTAACCATTCATTTTTGGCATCAGTAAGACCTAAACAATAGTTTTGAACAGTAATTTCCTCCATAACAGCAGGAAACTCCCCTCTGCTCAACTCCTCCCTCCATGGGCGTTCTTCTTGGCTGCAGCGCCGTGTCACAAGCACTTTCCTACCTGTGCAAATGCACTTTCTCATACTCTCGACCTCTCAAATAAATTTCTGAATAGAAATTAAATTACTCTAAATTAGAGCGAAAAAGAAACAAAAAAGAATGGGTTGAAAATCCCATTCTAAAAGCCTTTTATGGCTGTTTCCAATTTGGTGCTATTTTGCAAGGCAAAATGGCCTGCTGCACCACAAGCTTGTCACCAGTCTCACTGCCCCGCTGCCGCTGTGCGGCTGTGCCTGGCTGTGCCTGTCTGCGTGGCCGCTCCCCGAGGAAGCCCGGCTGGACTCGCCCGCCTCCCGGAGCCCTGGCCGAGAGCTCCGATGAAGCCCCTGCGACTCTGGTCATATTTACGCTGCGTGCCTCAAAGTGTGCTCCATCCGCAATCCACCATGCAAGTTTGCAATCCCGCACCGCCAGCAATCAGCGCGAAAACGAAAGCGCCTCCGCCAATCCATTTTCATGAGAATGGAAATGGATCACACTGCTTTTTGCTTGCCTTCCTACTTCCTTGTCGTCACTTAGTGGGTCGGTGGAATGGGTTGTACACGTTGTACACGTCCAATACTTATATAAGAGATGTAAAAGGGTTAGATGCACATCCCACTGTCAAAAAAACAAAATCGATGCCAACGACGTGTTAACACGTCGCTGGCAGTCAACAGCTGGATTCTGAAAACGTGTTAACACGTCGTTGGCAGTGAATGTGTTAACAAAAGAAAATTCAGGAATTAATTTGAAACTTTGTAAAATTACTACATCAAAGCAGTTTTTGTATACTGTAGTTTTACCTACCTGCGGCGTGTTGGCTGTGCGTCCTGCGTGGGCGATGACATTGATGATGCTAGATATAGTGTTTGGAGATGGTGATGGCGTTTGCAGACGCTAGATAGCGTTTGAGAGGGAGATGGCGCCTGGAGACGCTGGATAGCGCTTGGAGATGGGGATGGCGAGCAACGGGAGTCCTATCTTGACCACAGGGTTCCGCGATGACGGCTCGTTCGGCAGCCCAAACTGGAAGGGAGAGAACAGGTGAGTGAGTCAGCTGGCCAGGCTAACAGATTACTCACACGCAAGGATTCAGGATCTAGGAGATGACCTCTCCTTTTCTGATGCATTGAGAGCATTGATCCTGTGCTTACTCCAAGGGCTGTTTCCCCCCGTTGTGGTCCCGTCTGTGTCCCGTCGCCCCTCGGGTTTGCTCGGCACCACCAATCCCGAAAAATGCCAGCTGCCGCCAATTACTTCACTCTGCAGCTCGCCCCGAGGTGCAACTCGTGCAGGAAGTGATGTCACTCAACTGGAAGTGATGTCATCAGACACACACACACACACACACACACAAACAGAGGCATAAGACTGATGATGTCATCACTGATGTCATAAGGGGACACACACACACACACTGACGATGTCATCAGTGATGTCATAAGGGGGCACATCACATCCAAATGCTTAAGTCCATGTTGTACACAAAATATCATTAAACCAAATATATGTCCATACCATCCCCAAAATATAGGCTAGTCTACATCATCCACACACACACGCACGCACGCACGCAACACACACACACACACACACAGACACACGCAGCACACACACACACACACACACACACACACACACACACAACCAACTTCAACAGCATCACAGCCTGGCAGATGCATACTGTATGTCACTGACATGCACTAGCTACAAACACTGCCAGCCAGAATATTTTTAATAACGTAACGTTACCCTTGATGTGGTGATGTGGATAACTTCCTGGCCCATGACCATGCACTCTCCACGCCAAAAAGCATCAATCCCAGGTTTTCCACCAACTCCAACTTTAAATCAAAAAACGGGATTGATAATAATCCTAAAGAGTTTCTTCCTTGCAGTTACGTTCACGTTGTAGCTAGCCAGCCAAATAGGGAAGGCTGGCTTCATTGAACGATGGTAGCGCTACTTAGCGTTAAATACATTACTTGCAGCTGTTTTTTCCTCCACTAAAACATGTCTTCCCACCTCCTGACTCTTTGGATCAGAAAACAATCCATAACGTTATATGATCAATACCTTGTTTGTATCGTCTAGATCATAAAATCACTGCTAAACATTTAGCGTTAGCAAAGTTGCTAAAGGCTGAGGTTATCTACTCCCCACCCGATTTATTGTCATAGCTAGCTAACGTTAACATCAGCCTCTTGCAATTATAAATTGGCTAATGTTACTCACCCATCTCAAATAACCGCATTCAAGACATCTCGGACTGCTGTAGCATTAGGTAGTCTCCAACTGCAGGGCAGAATCACCATTGTTAACAAAAGTAAAACGAGACAGTCAGTCACTAGCCAAAATTAGCGTTAGCTAGTTAGCTTGCCTTGTTCCTCTCTGATAAACAAAAATCCATTCAATAACGTTAACGCTATGTGTTGCTGTTTTGTTTGTTGTTTTTACCGTGGAGCCGAACCCACAGAGTTCCCATCCACTCCACAACATGCGAACCGGTAACATAAAGTTAAAAACATAGCAGTTATGCTATGTAATGCTACACCCATGGCAGTTTCACATAAGCTGTGTTGAGTCGACAGCAGTGCCCGGATCTAGGTTACAGTAGGGAGGGGGTAGCCTGCTGGCTAGCTACTGTCAGGCCTCCCGGACATGTAGCAGCCTTGAAGTGTGTTTCTACATCCCGTTACACACAGAATGAAAGCCACTAAATCCCCCATGATGCCATCAGTGAACTGAGCTCATGCTTTTACCACAACTTATTTAAAAATAATATAAATAGGTATTCATATAACCTACCGTAAAATCCTGCTCACTTCTTAATATGGGAGAGGAGGGAGACAAGCTGCTGCTTCCAGAAAATTCCACTGGACTGAGGGGCCGGCGGGAAAATGAATGGACCAGGAGATGGGCCAGAGTAGCCCAACCAGATGTTCAACTGCAAAATACCCCCTTAAAGCCCTCTTGCCCAATCATATTGGGCTATGAGCAGCCCAAGAGTGTGTTTATAGTACCACAGCCAGCCCAGAATACTTGACCCAGGTGAATAGACCAACTATATGTTTACACAAACAGCCCAGGCCTTAATACTGTGTACCGACTGCGCCACCGTACCCCCATTCTAACTTACAAACACAAACTGTAGGTTTAGCCATCATGTTCTTTCATAAACAGCCTGATTGGAAAGAAAACATTGCCACTGAGATGTAACAACAAGCACTTTTATTATTATTATTTAGTATTATTATTATTTAGTAAAAAAAAAGAAAAAAAAAAGTAGAAAAAAAAAAAAAAAAAAAAAAAAAATGGGCCCCTTGATGTCCCGGGCCCAGCCCGTTGGTAAAATCGGCCCTGGATGTCACAGGTAGGCTGTATACCATAATATATCATGAATCTATGTGAATAAATAGATTTATATAAATAGTAATCACAGCCTAATGCATAGAGATAAATCCTGAAACCTTCTCGCAACAGTTCTAGCCTAAGCCAGTGGTTTTCAAAGTGGGGTCCCCAGCAAAAAGGGGGGATAATCTATTTTCACTATAATTCCATACCATCCATAAGTAACACAATCTAAGATAGTGTAGAAGTGAGTAACTAGGCTAATTATAACCATAACAGCACAAATAATTGACAAAAATCTCGAAATAAATATACAGTATTTACTCTGAGAAATGAAATAATGAGAAAAGGAACAATTATTGATGGTTAAAACCAGTGGTGTAGTCCCGGCAGAACGCGTGGGAACGGCGTTCCCATACTTCTCCAAGCAGTGTTTTGTGTGTGTCAACGTGTGTGTGTATGTGGAGCCAATAAAACGAGTGAATCTGGACAAAGTTGTCATTCGTCTATATTTAAGGTGGGCTGAATGATTCACATGGCATCAACTCGTGAGTCGTGGCTTGAAGGAAGAAGGAAATGTTCCACCTTAAATTTAAGGTGGGCTGAATGATTCACATGGTATCAACTCTGGCTTGAAGGAAGAGGGAAACACTCCACCGGTCCACCTTAACTAGCTAGTAGTGGCATTTTAAGCATCAAAATGTTTTTTTTCTCCCAGTACCTGACGAGATAACAAGTAAAGATGAAAAGGCAGCCAAACATCCTTTCATTTTTCGGACCAGTTGCGAAAAAGGTACGTTTACAATCATTTAGAAACAATGTTAAAAGCTGTTTTGGCACCAGGCAGGCACACGCCCCCTGGGCCAAATCAGCTACACACGGAAGCACACCGGTCCGGTTTCTCAGTTTCTGCACATGCGCAAGCGGTGTACATTTTACTATGGAGTGCACGTTACATTACCGAGATTTATTTTCAATTAACGCTAATCAAAAGTTAGCGTTAATCACCAGATTGCAATTTGCAACGCCAGAATTCGCCACAAAATGGTAAGTTACTTGCTAAAAATGCCAGCCGCCGTGCCAAATGATCAATTATGCAGCCTTGTGCAACTTGCGTGATGCTTGAGACTTGTTTAGCTTAGCTGTTTGTGATAACTGACTCTGTCATGGGCTACTTCTGCAGTGTCTAGAGGACACAATAAATTATGTGTGTGTGTCAGTGTAGTGTGTGTGCGTGCGGGGGGACCTGTGCGTGTGCTGGGGGAGGGGGGTGTTCCGCAAATAGGTGCGTTCCCTCACTTCTCAAGATAGCACTACACCTCTGGTTAAAACTGAATAATGCAGGAGTAGAGAAAGTGGCAGCAAGCAAGCTCAAAGTCAAGTAGAATACAAAAGTGAAAAAAGGAGCTTACTGGTTACTTTTTTACGAGAAATTTAATCCAGAAGTGTTGGTACACAGGTAACCTCAGGTTTACATACAATGTACAACTTCATACAAAATAAGAGACACGGGCAGGAAAATGCAACGCGTTTCAACCTCACTGGGTCTTCATAGCCTGATGAATCCCTTCTGAAGAATAAATATTTTGTGCAGATTAGTTTGAAGAAAAACTCTGCACATCTTCAGGACAGGTGCGTCAGGCAAATTTATATAAATAAGAAAAAGCAAAGGCCCCAGGATTGATCCTTGAGGCACCCCACAGAGCAGTTCAGCTTTATCAGAAAAGCATCCATTTACATAAACAAACTGACTTCTATTGGAAATGTAACTTTTCAGCCATTTGTGAGTAACATCATGAAAACCATATTTGTACAATTTATCCAGTAAAATAGCATGATTAACAGTATAAAAAGCTTTTGAGAAATCAATGAATATACTACAGCAGAATTCGTTATTTTCAAGTGCAGAGGTTACTTTCTCAATTAGGTGAAGCAGAGCCATATAAGTGGAGTGATTTTTCCAGAAACCGTACTGGTGTTCATAGAGAATTGAATTGGAGTCTAAATGGTAGCGGTTTGACCATTCAAATAGTTTGTCCGTGTCAAAACCCCACAAAGGATACATGTAAAAAAACACATGAACCCTTAACCCGGTTATTTGAATGCACAATAAAGCTTAAATACCAACCATAAATGCAACACACAGCAATATAAACACTCATGCATACTTAAAGGCACATACCGGGGCTGGTCTCTCTCAAAGCAGGTAAGTTAGAGCCATCTCACTGATTGACAGACTGGGGGGTGTGTGTATGGAGATGAGGGGAAACTGTTTACTGGCAGAAAACATGATTATTATTATTATTAATTATTATAAATTGGGCGATCGCCACACTCTCCCCCCCTTGGAAAAAAACGTTCCTTTAGAGGTCGTTATCGGCTTCATCTGCCGAGGGGTTGTAGCTAAGATTCTGAAAATCGCATGCTTGTGCTTCCCATTTTCCAGGGGAACCAGATGGAGAAGCAGGCGTCGCATCTGTAAATCCCAGGAATTCTTCATCCTCTGACTCCTCCTCAAAGAGCTCCCTCAGCCGCTGGTGTTGCTGCTCGTCCAGTTGCTGGGCAGTTGGGTAGCAAAGTTTGAGGCGGGAGATGTGGGCAACCCGTCTGTCTTCTCCACTAGACTCCAGAACAATGTCATAGTTCAGAGGACCAACTTGCTGGATGACGCGGTAGGGGCCTTGCCACTTCGGAGCCAGCTTGGCTGTGAAGGATTTCTCTGCTTTCGAATATGGGTGGGCACGTAACCAGACTCGGGCCTTCACCTCCAGATCCATCTCTCTGCGATGTTTATCATAGTTCCTTTTCTGTCGCTGACGGGCCAGAGAAAGGTTCCTTGTGACAAATGTCTTCAGATCATCGAGTTGTGAGAGGTTTGGCTGGAGAATCAGGCATGGCATCTCGGGGCTGCAACAGTACATGCAGGGGTCCCCTGAGTGGCCGATGGAGGTTGAGTTCAGCCGGCGTCACTCCTGTAGACTCCTGTACTGCAGAGTTCAGGGCAAACCTGAATTCGGGGAGATGTTTGTCCCAGTGCTTATGCCTGGTACCAACATAGGATGCTATCATGGGTTTTAAGGTACGGTTCACACGTTCGGTTAAGTTTGTCTGAGGGTGGTATGCAGATGTTAACTTGTGTAACACATTCCAGCATTTACAGGTGGCTTGGAAGATGGAGGAGACAAATTGGGAGCCTCGGTCAGAAAGGACGTAGTCTGGGATTCCCCAGCGTGTGAAAATCTCCTGAGTGAGGATGTGAGAGATGGACTCTGCTGTGGCTTTCCTTAACGGGAAGAGCTCCACCCACCTGGTGTAGTAGTCTACAAAGACTAGTAAATATAGATTGCTGTTGGTGCTCCTGGGGAATGGACCCATCAAATCCATCCCCAGCATTTCCCAGGGGCGAGACACCACGGTCTGTTGGAGTTTTCCGGCTGGCTTGCGGCTTTCGGGCTTGTAAAGTTGGCAGACTTGGCAGTTTGTCACATACTGCTTCACCTCCCAGCTCAGTTTTGGCCAATACACCAGACTTTGCATTATTCTGTATGTCTTGTACCTTCCTAGGTGGCCGGCAAGAGGGTCTTGATGGAATAAGGACAGAAGCTGGGATCGCAGGCTCTCAGGTATGTATATCTGGTACATGGTTTTATATTGCAGCTTTACAACCCGGTAAATTAGATCTTCCAAGATGGTGAAAGATACATTGGTGTTTGTCTGTGTCTCCCCCTTCTCCACAATGTCTTGGTATAGAGTTTGACATTCAGCATCTTCCTGCTGTGCTTTCCACACTGCTTCAATGGAGATGGGCAGGTCTTTTGGAGTCTCCGGCCTGGCTGACATAATGGAGGCACAGATGGGACCGTGAGTAGCCTCATTGTAGTCAGCTGGAGCTCTAGACAGGGCATCTGGCACGGTGTTGTATCTGCCCTTTCTGTACACCACAGTGAAGGTGAACTCCTGGAGCCTGAGAGCCCATCTGATGAGTCGAGTGCTTGGTTTGGTGGTCTTGAACACCCATAAGAGTGAAGAGTGGTCGGTTACCACCGTAAAGAGGCGTCCCTCCAAGTAAACTCTCCACTTCTCCACAGCCCAAACCACAGCCAGACATTCAAGTTCTGTGGCAGAGTAGTTTCTTTCAGCTGGGTTGAGACTACGGCTGCCATACGCCAGGATTTCTTCATCTCCTAGTTCTGTTCTCTGAACCAGTACGGCACCAAGTCCCACTTCACTGGCATCAGTGTAAACTATGAATGGGAGATTGAAGTCCGGATGTCCCAAGATAGGGGAACTCACCAAGTGCTCCTTAAGGGTGTCAAAGGCAGCTTGACATTCAGGTGACCAACGGAACTTCACTCCCTTCCTTTTCAGGGCATTGAGAGGCTCTGCAGTCCTGGAGAAATTTGGCACAAACCGATGATACCATCCAGCCATACCCAGGAACCGTTCAAGCGTCTTTCGGTTTTGAGGCACGGGAAAGTTCTGGACAGCCTCAGTTTTCTCTGGGTCCACCTGGACCCCATCTGCAGAAACAATATGTCAGAGGAATTTCAGGGAGGTGCGGAAGAATTTGCTCTTCTTCACATTTACCGTGAGACCTGCCAGCCGGAGCTTCTCCATGATGGCTTGGACGTCCTCAAAATGTTGTTGCCAGGAGTGGGAATAAATTATTATGTCATCCAAGTAGACAAAGGCGATGCACCTCTTGAGTTCACCCAAGACCGTATCCATGAGCCTTTGGAAGGTGGCAGGGGCGTTCTTCAATCCAAAGGGCATCACATTGAATTGGAAGAGGCCATATGGACAAATGAATGCCGTCCTGGCCCGGGACTCTGGATCCATCTCCACTTGCCAGTATCCACTGTTCAGATCCAGAGCAGAGAACACTGTGGCTCCAGCAAGGGACTCAAGGATTTCCTGGATGGTAGGGATGGGGTATGCATCAGTGTGTGTTTTGTCATTTGGTTTTCTGTAGTCCACACAGAATCTGGGTTTCCCGTTTTTCCTAGGGACGATGACCACTGGTGAAGATGAAGGTTTGATTACTTTGTTTTCCAACATTTCATCCAGCAGCTCCTTTAACACCTTCTGCTTTGGTGGAGAGAGACGGTAAGGCTTTTGTTTAATGGGCACATCATCTGTGAGAAAAATCTGGTGTTTGAGAAACCCAGTACGTCCTACTTTGGTGGTGCAGACATCTTTGTTATCGTGCAGCATCTCCATGAGCCTCTCTCTCATTCCTCCTTCCAGGTGGGAGTCTTGAGCTGCCTTTTCCAAGAGGTCAGACACTTCTGGTAAATGAGGCTCTATGGTCCAGGGTGGATTTGCCAGGAAGAGAGCAGCATGGTTGCTAGGCTCCTCCCCCCTTGCAGCGCTGGACTCATTGCTGAGGAAGTGGTATCTCCCTGTCTCTCCACGAAACCAGTACGCTGCTCCTGCAACATCAATTTGCATCCCACTGAAGAACACAAAGTCCAGCCCCAGCACAACAGAGAATGCTAGCGCTTGAGGAGACAGCACAACCATGGGTACTAACCATGCTTTTCCCTGCAGGCATATCTCCACTTCAGTCCATCCCAGAGGGTGCTCCGGTTTACCATTGGCCAGGTACAATGGCATGCCTGTCCACGGGTTAAGTTTGCATTCAGATGACATGTTGCTGTTCCATATTTGCTCATTAACCAGTGTGTATGATGAACCTGTGTCCAGGATGGCCGTTCCTTTCCAGGAACCAATCATGAGTGGCACCTTCAACTGCTGTGGTAGTGGACTGCCGAAGGCAGACGTGGTGTTGTGTCCATAAGCAGGTATGAAGGATTGGACAGGAGGTGAATTGATTGATGGATTTTCTGCTGGACCAAGAGCACTTGCAGAGGGGTGATTGTTCCCCGCACTCCATGACTGCTGCTGCTGGCCATGTGCTGTGGGGGGAGGTTTGTGTTTTTTGTTCTGGTTGAAATTTGGACATGCATAAGGAGGATGGCTGCCTTTACACCTCCAACAAAACACTTGAGAAGTGCTGGGTTGTGCTGATGTTGAAGAAGGTGACTGCTGTTGGAGGGCTTGAGTTGAGTCTCCTTTGTCTTTTTGTTTGCCTGGTTGTTTTTTCCGCTGGTCGTATTGTGTTTGGCTGACTTTGTCTTTCTCCAGTTGTTGTCCCAATCTGACGAGCTCCTCCACTGTTTTCACCCTACTTCGCAGTTGGCTGGCCATACGAGGATTGATGTTCCTGAGGATGAGCTTCATCACAGCTTCTTCTGTAATGTCTGATTTCCAGCGGCGGCACAGAGAACGATAGATGAAGGCAAAATCTCTGATACTCTCATCTTCACCTTGAATTCGTGTCCGCACTCTTTCTGCCAGCTCATCCTCATAATCTTCTGACAGGAAAGCAGAGAGGAATTTAGACTCAAAGTCCGTCCAAGAATGTGTTGTTGCACGAGCTACATCCCACCAGTCCCTTGCCGTTCCATACAGCACATTCCTGAGGGTTACCATCAACTCCTCATTCGTGAGTGGGTTGAGCAACAGAAAATCTTTGCACTTCTCCAAGTACAACAGTGGGTCTGTGCTGTCCTCCATCCTGCCGAATGTAGGGAACTGTAACTTGATTGGACATTTCCCCACAAATCTGCCTCTCAGGTCCCCTGAAATTGGAGAGTCATTAGGTGAAGACAGTGGACCACCTGTGAGGCCAACATGCATTGTGGACTGCAAGCGTTGCCGCTGGGGAAATGTTGTCTCATCGTTGTCAGCACACGTTTGAACTGAGGCATCGGATGGTGCAGGCCCACAGAACGTTTTCTGTTTCATAGTGGACACATCGCTGACCATGCTTTTCAGAT
The DNA here is from genome assembly GCF_964638095.1 of Poromitra crassiceps. Lineage (NCBI taxonomy): Eukaryota > Metazoa > Chordata > Actinopteri > Beryciformes > Melamphaidae > Poromitra > Poromitra crassiceps. The sequence continues at coordinate 2,915,026 of NC_139638.1, read as the reverse complement.
GTTGAGAGCATTGCAAGACGTCAGTTTGTAGGCAATCAATGCTCTGAGCCATGGGACGTAGGACCCCCTTCATCTCCTCCAATAGCTCCTTATGATGGTGTTTCAATCGCCAGGTCATGTCAGCTTTAAATTGATCCTGCATGTAGTTGAATTGTTCGTCCATTGTTGTCTTTAATTGTTGAAATTGATTATCACAGTATGTAGTGATTTCCTTTGAAAAGCCAGATAAAGCCAGCTTTATCTCCTTCTTGTGGTTGCTCTGTTCATTTGCAAGTCTCTGTATTTTGTCCTGTATTTGTATTGCATACAAAGTGTCATGTGCTGATTGCAGGAGTGTTGGAGCACTGTTATCAGGGGAAACAGCACCATCTTGTGGTAACTGAAGCAAAGGCAATGTCAGGTTTGATAGTCCAGTGAGCTCCATGTCCAACAATGACAAACTGGTTCTTGCTGAATCAGAGTTTTGTTGAGAATGAGATGGTTCCAGAGGATTGTCAGGGTTTATTGAGGTTTGTTGAGAATGAGATCCCATTATCACACCATTATCCAATACAGAACTCAGGTCAGGTCCTGTCCTGCTTTGCTCTGTGCCAATCCCAAAGAGCTCATCTAGTGTTGAAGCCATTTTGTTTTCCAGTGTAGAAGCCATTTTGTGTCTCTTTTTTCCTTTCAGTGTTCTGGTAAACCTCCTGGTTTATTTTATTTTTCCCACAATTGATTTTTGTGATTTTCAATTTATCTGGGTTTTTTGTCATTGGGCGCCAATTATTTATGTAGCGGTTTGACCATTCAAATAGTTTGTCCGTGTCAAAACCCCACAAAGGATACATGTAAAAAAAACACATGAACCCTTAACCCGGTTATTTGAATGCACAATAAAGCTTAAATACCAACCATAAATGCAACACACAGCAATATAAACACTCAAATTCAAGGGAATGAGACAATGCAATAAATTCACACAACACCAACAACTCAGCTTGACATTCGGATTATTATTAGAATGAAGGCAAAGGCACGAAAAGTTCATCAAACAAAAATGGTCCACTCCGGGATTTCGAGTATTCAAGTCAGTTCAGTTCAATCCAGTGAAACGAGTACAGTTTTTCCTTTAACAAAAATAATCCCACTCCGTGTTTTCGCGGTTACTCTCCAAATAGAAACAAAACAAGGAAGTACTCCACACACTCCAAACCCGCAGAAAACAAGAAGAAAGTCAATAAAGAAAAGTATAGTCAGGTCAGGTCTCGTTTAGCAAACGATCAATGCTCTCCCACAACTCACGGCTGTCAGTGGATTCAGTTTACCGGACTGTTGATGCGAAGAGAGGTGACATGACGAGACGAGATGAAAGCACAGAGTAGAGGAGATGGCCAGATTCCAGACACCAGGATTCCCGAGGGCACACGGATTATAACGCGGACTTTCACGGGGAAAATGCCTGTGGTAAGGCAACGGACGAAACGTCAGGATCAGACAGAGCTTCTCGCTGCTTTTTCATGACTGGCAGGGGGCGGCCATACGGGGACTGCTCCCTAGTCCGATACCTCACGAGTCCGACGACACCTCATGGTTTTGGGTTAGGGTCTGGGGGAGGTTAGGTTTAGGCGTGGGGGTGGGAGAGGTTAGGTTTTGGGTTAGGGTCTGGGGGAGGTTAGGTTTAGGGTTAGTGAAAAACGGGGAATATAGAACCCGGGGAACATAGAAGCCGGGGAACATAGACATGATCCCCTGTCCAATGCCTCTTTTTTCGGACTCGTGAGGTGTCGGACTCGTGAGGTATCGGACTAGGGAGCATGCACCGGCCATACTGGGTCTCATGCATACTTAAAGGCACATACCGGGGCTGGAGCTCTCTCAAAGTGGGTAAGTTAGAGCCATCTCACTGATTGACAGACTGGGGGTGTGTGTATGGAGATGAGGGGAAACTGTTTACTGGCAGAAAACATGATTATTATTATTATTAATTATTATAATCAGAGCCAGCGACTCTAACAAACTGAACAAACTTTTTAGGAGAGCGGGCTCTGTGCTGGGGACCACTCTGGAGCCCCTGGAGGTGGTTGTGCAGGGAAGGATGCTACAAAAAATACTCAAAATCATGGATGACACGACACACCCCCTTTACGACCTGCTGGCTGGACAACGGAGCGGTTTCAGTCAGAGGCTCCGTCAGCTTCCCTGCAGCAAGGAGCGTTACAGGAGGTCTTTCGTACCCACCGCAATAACAATTTACAATAACTCCTGGACACGCAGACCGCCCCCTCCCCTCCCGCCCTCCTGAACATTGAATCCAATGCACTGTGCACATGCCCACATTGCACACTCACTATGTATAGTATGTATAGTCATATCAATCATTATATAAATAACAAACTGTACAGCTTTAGTTTAGTTATAGAAATAATAGGAATAGAAATAATAGTATTATTCAATACTATTTAGGAGTATTTAGTTGATTTGATTTAATTTACCTACAGTTTCTGGGAAACGTAAGATGTAAAGGCGGTGGAAGTAAAGTGGTATATATTGTATATTTTGTATTATTTTCGCGTATTGGTTTGTTTCTTTTCTTATTGCAATATTTTAATACTGCTGTTTCTGCACCTTACCTTAGTTGTGTAACTTTTTTTATTTGTGTAACTTTTTTTTTTTTATTGTTTAATTGTTTAATGTCATTGATGCTCTTGTCATTGATGCTCTTGTCATTGATGCTCTTGTTGCTGTCATTGATGCTACTGCTGCTGTAACGCCAGAATTTCCCCTCGGGGATGAATAAAGTACTCTATCTATCTACCTATCTATCTATCTATCTATAAATTGGGTGATCGCCACAAAATGATAGAGGATCCGTTTGTAAACAATTTTTTCTAACATTTTTGAAAAACATGGTAAAATAGATATAGGTCTATAGTTGTTGAAGCTGGATGGATCATCTGATTTGAATAATGGAATAACTTTGGCGACTTTTAGGTCATTTGGCACGATGCCTGTTTTTAATGACAGAGAGAGAATGTGGACAAGGGGCTGCAAAATTGACTCCTTCACCTGTTTGACGAGGAAAGCAGAGATTTTGTCGTGACCTGCAGACGACATTTTTAGTTCCTCAATCAAGTCACTTGTTTCTTGGGTGTCTGGGGGCTCGAAAGAAGAAAAAGGAGGCAAATCTCTTGAGAGGAAATCGAGTGGATTACCTTGACAAGCAGGAGTTTTGTTTGCTAGTTTACTCCCGATGTTGACAAAAAATTAATTGAATTTTGAGCAATATCAAATGGATTGTTAAAGGAGTTTTTGCCTTCCAGAAAGACTGGGGGTAGCTCTGACAAGGCTTTTTTTCTCTGCAATAACTGATTTATTACTATACTTTCCAGGTTGTTCTACTGTCATTTGAGCACCTTTTAAATTCCTCTCTGAAATATTTCTTTTTGGCCGTTCTAATGGAGTGATTATAATTGTTACGATAAGATTTATAGTTTTCGTGTGAGGATGGGGTAGGATGTGCTCGGAGGAAAACATTCATTAAACGAGGAGTTAATCATTTTCATAAAATGCTGATATGCAAAGTCAGCATTGCTCTCTCTATATAAGTCACTCCATGAGACACCGGCAAGCACCTTCTTGCCTTCTTGCCTTTCAGGCATTGAACCTAAATTCCCAATACAAAAATCCCATTGTCTTTCACACGTTAGTGTTACTTCTGGACTCCTTCCTGCAGCAGGCTACTCTGTGTCTGTTCTGTTTGTATATTCTACAGTACGTCTATCTACAGAGATCAGCACGCTGCAGATAGTCAGTGCAGGAAGAATAATCCTAATTGTCTGGATTTATATAGCGCCTTTCTAGATATCAGTGTTTCACATATCAGGGGAGGAGGAGTCAAATCATCCACCACCGATGTGTAGCACCCACCTGGGTGATGCTGTCAGATGATTGACAGCCTCTGTGTCTCTCTCCCTGTCTCCTCTCTCTCTCTCTCTCTCTCCTCTCTACAGAGTCTGTGAGGCTGGTGAATGGTACTAGTCTGTGCTCAAGCAGACTGGAGGTGAAGTCTAACCAGTCGTGGTCCTCAGTATGTGAAGCTGACTTTGACCAACAGGATGCAGAGGTGGTCTGTAGGGAGCTTGACTGTGGGGCTCCTTCAGTCCTCCAGGGGGCGCTCTATGGAGACGGGGAGACTCCAATGTGGACAAAAGAGTTCCAGTGTGAAGGCAGTGAGTCTGTTCTCCTGGACTGTGGAAGCTCAGGCTCAGCTAGAAGCACCTGCTCACCTGGCAAAGCTGTTGGACTCACCTGCTCAGGTAGGAGAAGAGCTGCAGCTTGGATTTAGCTTCAGTGCTGTTCTATTCAAAGTAATGGTGCAATAGACCGTACCACCTAAGAGATTTCATCCACTATTCATTTTTCCATAGACGTTTAGAAAAATCCTTATAAAAGGAGTTTTACTGGTCAAACCATTCAGCTATTTAGAATCAGGAGAGACCAGAGAACATGTCACAAAGAAGAAGAGAAAAAGGGCGGTGGGGAGGACGTGCATTTCTTTAGTCTGCTTCTCCTTCATGGTGAAATGTTCTATGGTCTCTCACGATCCTAAATCTATGGATTGTAAATTGACTGCATTTATATAGCGCTTTTATCCAAAGCACAATGTGCCTACATTCACCCATTCACACGCCGAAGGCGGCCAGCTGCCACGCAGTGTGCTGGCACAGCCATCTGGAGCAATTTGGGGTTCAGTGTCTTGCCCAAGGACACTTCGACATGCAGGACATGCAGGAGCCGGGGATGGAACCACTGACCTTCTGGTTGGTGGACAACACACTCTACCTCCTGAGCCACAGATGCCCCTATCTAGCTGAATTGTTTGGTTTGACCAAGTACAACTCTTTTTATAAAGATGTTGTGAAACGTCTATTAAAAATGAATGGTGGATGGAATCCCTAGGTCGTATGCAGAACCCGGAAGAGGGTGTGACTTTAGCACTTTATAGATCACATGATTGTGATGTTTACTGGCAACTTAGGGAGATCTGCTGCTTTCCTTTCATGCAGCTCTGCCTGGAGCAGCTCCAGTCTCTCTGTCTGTCTGTCTTCAGTCTTGATTTGCTATGACTTATGATGTGTAACCAATCAGATAGTGCTGTGGGCGGGACATTGAGTGAGCTCGGCTACAGAGTGGTGACGACTACAGACAGAGAGAGAGGCGGCTGCATCAGAGCCAAAGTAACAAATAATTTGATATGAACACAAATGAAAAAGGAGATCTGGAGCACACGCTCAAAGTTAGGCAATTTAATAGGTGCAAACAAAGAAAGAGTGACGTTTCCACACAAAGGTGTCTTCTTCAGAGTCAAACAGGGTGTGGTGAAAATGACTGCTTTAAATATAGGGGTCAACAGTGCAATGCAATGACAAGTCACTATGAGCAGGCCAACCATGTCTCTGTGGCTTCTCTTCAATTCTGGGGCATAGAAACAAATCCCCCCTCCACCAAGAGGGGGTGCTATTGTTACTAAACTCCTCCGTAGAGAAGCATTTTGGATCTACACCTTGAACACTGTTGAGCCCTTTGGACTTAATGAAGACAACAGTCTATCCTGTTTGCTGTGATGCTTCTGTGCTCTTCCTATTGTTGTGTTACTTTACTGTATTTTCTACATGTATTCCTTTGATTATGTTTTGCACTCTTCTATTCTTGGAGGAGGCTATATGTGGTAACCTTTCTGTTAAGCATGGGTGCGCAATCCTCTTCTTGCATGAAGAATAAGCAAAGCTTCGTCAGGGATCTCTTTAGCCTTTAGGCATATTTATTCAGCATACAACAGCAGTATCGACTATCTGATTCAGGCTCTCACAGCAGACTGACCAGTGATAGCGAACGTGATGACGTAACACCAGAACGTCTACCGTAAATCCCTTAATAGAAGAAATAGAGCAGGTATGTAATACACTGAGTAAGGGCGCCATCAAATAACACTTAACACCCCCACTCGCTCTTAGCTCACTGGGTTACCTGAAAACAAAACAATGGAAAATAAGGTTTCTTCTTTACCTTAATAAAAATGTAAATTAAACACCTTTCCTTTTAACTTTCTTTTTGCACTTCTAAGTGCCAAACATGTCTTGAGCAAACCGTTTTAGCTTTGACTTGGTGGCTGGTTTTGTCATTATATCAGCGACCATTTGCTCAGTGGGACAGTATTCCAAAATCACCTTCCCATTATTTACAGTGTCTCTTATGAAGTGGTACTTGATATCAATATGCTTGCACCTCTGCCTGTTAACTGGGTTTTTGGCTAGTGATATAGTGCCTTGGTTGTCCTCGTACACCTTTGTTTGTGCATATTGGTATTTGTCTATGAATCTGAGCAACTGTTCTAAGTACATACATTCCTGTATGGCTGATGCTAAAGACATATACTCTGCTTCACAAGTGGATAGTGCCACTGTTGGTTGTTTTCTCGTTTTCCATGAGATGAGAGAGCTTCCTTCACTCAGACTGACACAATATCCTGATGTACTCCGTCTGCTACATCCGATGCCCAGTCAGCATCACTATACACTCTTAGACCTAGTCTCTCTGTCTCATTTCTCTTATAGCATAATTCTTGTTCTGCTGTACCTTTGAGGTATCTGAACACATGTTTTGTTGTGTTCCAGTGTTCTTCTGTGGGTTCAGCAAAATGCTGAGATAATTTACTGACCACGAAACTTATATCTGGTCGAGTGCATGTAGACAAGTATATTAAACTTCCTACTGCCTCTCTGTACTTTCTTGGATCTTTGAGTTTTTCAGCATCTTCTGTGTACTCAAGTTTTGGTTCACACGGAGTCTCTCTGGACCTGCAATCTTGCATTTCAAATCTCTCCAGTATTTTGCCCACATATCTTTTCTGTGACATTTTAATTTGACCTTCTGCTTGTTCAAAATCTATTCCCAAGAAATATTTCAACTTCCCCAGATCTTTCATTTTAAACCTTTCTGCAAGCATCCTCTTAACACTTTTCAATACATCCTCGTCACTTGCTGCTATGATCAGATCGTCAACCCATATTATAAGGATCACTTTTTCGTCATGTTTTTCTCTTGTATACACACAGTTATCAGCAGGATTCTGTACAAAGTTGTTTTCAATCAAACATGTGTGCAACATAGCATTCCAATTTCTACCGGATTGCTTTAAACCGTAGAGGGATTTTTGCAATTTGCATACCAACTTTTCACCTTTTTCTGACTTCTTCTCATAACCCTCAGGTTGTTCCATATAGAGTTCACAGTCAATTGGTGCATGCAGATAGGCTGTTTTAACGTCCATCTGGTGCAAGAGGTTCTCTTGCGCTGCTTTCTGCATGACCACTCTGACACTCGTCATATCTGCCGTCGGTGAAAACGTTTCTCTGTAGTCAGTCCCCGGTTTCTGACTGTAGCCTTTAGCTACGAATCTCGCCTTATATTTATCAGAGCCATCAATGTTACTCTTGAGTGCATAGACCCATCGGCCCCCCACTGCCTGTTTGCCTGGTGGCAACTGAGTGAGGCTGAAGGTCTTGTTCTCCTCCAGTGATGACATCTCGTCATTCATAGCATTTTTCCACTCTCCTGATTTTGTCGACATTATGGCTTCCAGGTAGGTGTGGGGAATGTCACACACCGCTCTATAACAAGAGTCCACAAATGTTTGCAGTTGATCCCACGTATCCTCAGTCTCAAACTCTTGTAGGTGAGCTGGTCTCCTTCTAATTCTTGGTGGGTTCTTTCTGCTTACAGTCTCAGTGACTCTGCCCGGCTGTTCAGTCTGTTCAGACAGAACCTCAGGAACACCACTCTGACCAGGTCCACATTTTCATCAACATTTTCTTCGCTGTCATTGACCCTGTGTTGTACACCCCTATCATCATATTCTATGTTTGTCACAGGTGTCTGTGTTTCTTTTTCTGTGGCTGTCTTGGTTGTGAACTTCACCAACCTGTTCTTTTGAATCCTTCCTGTGTCAGGATAGTACACTAGATAAGCTGGGCTGTTTTTATCGTAGCCAATAAAAACACCTTGCTCGCACCTAGAGTCTAGCTTCCCTTTTTCTTGCTTATAAGCAAAACAAATTGATCCAAATTTCTGCAACTTGGATATGTTGGGCTCTTTTCCTACAAACAGCTCGTACGGCGTTTTCTTTGTGCGCCTGCTGTAGCATCTGTTTCTTACATAAGCTGCTGTCTGTATAGCGTAGTTCCATAATTTGTCTGGTAACTCGCTTTCTATTAATAAGCATCTGCCCATATCATAGAGAGTCCGCCAACCTCTCTCCGCTGTCCCATTTTGGTGGGGTGAATAGGGTGCGGATGTTTCGTGTCGAATCCTATTCTTTGTTAACAGTGTTTGGAAGTCTCGACTAGTAAATTCAGTACCATTATCTGAACGGATACACTTTACTTCTCCATAGGGCGCTACATCTGCTAAGAACTTTTCAGTGGCTTGCACTGTATCACTCTTGGACCTTAGAAAATACACAAACACTGTACCGGAGTAATCGTCTGTAAAAGACTGTGTATACTTGAACCCTTCAATGCTCGGTGTTGACATGGGACCGGCTAAATCAGTGTGGACTAGTTCTAAGGGTTTCTTAGCTTTTATGTCTGGCTCCCTACTTCTTGACTGGGTGAATTTTCCCTGTGTGCACACTTCACACAACTGATCTGGTTTGGCTACACTTCCTTTTATCACCATGCCTTGCACTACACCTTGTAACGTTTGTATGTCGTCATAGTTACAATGACCCAAAATATTATGCCAAGTTTGTATGTCATGGCGCCCTTTACACTGGTCAACATTCTCCTCAACAGTTGGCAAGTAATACAAATTTCCACTTTCATGGATATCAAACCTGCTTGCATCCTTAGTAACCATGCGACTGTTCCCTTTCTGGAAAGTGACCGTTGCCCCTCCGTTTGTCGCCCTTGCAACTGAAAATATGTCATGTGGGTATGAAGGCATGTAGAGTGCATCCCTCAGCTGTGCTTTGTGCTGTCTACCAGCGCTGTCCAGTAGACATATCATCGCTGTTCCTCTTCTTTGTGCTATCCCACTGCACTTAGTCCCATCGGCTAACTCCACTGAGTGTGTCTCAGGCTGGAACTTGTCGTTGAAGCTTTTAAACTTTCCGATGTCATTCACTATGTGAGATGTAGCTCCTGCATCCACCATGATGCCTTTCTTCTTCACGTTGTCTGGTGGTACCTCGTTCTTTATGTGCTCGGCCTTGAAGAGATGGTCTCGGTCGCCTTCTTCTTCTTCCACGACTTTTCTGGCATCATCTTGGCCGCCTTTTTTCTTACAGAGGAATTCTTGGTGTGTGTTATTTTTGCAGTAATTACACCACACTTTTCTATAACATTTTCTTGCCTTGTGGCCTTTAATTCCACACTTGTAACATGTCACATTGGTATCTTCATCTTTTCTGTTACTAGTGTTCGTTTTGGTGGGGCCTCGCCCTCGACTTTGCTTTATACATGTCATCATCACATTATCTGCAGATTCTGCCGTGTTCATTTTCTCTGACTCTTCATAGACACGTAGTCTTCTTTTAAAGTCTGCAAATGTAACGTTATCTTCGTTCTGCGTTACATGAACGGCTAGTGGCTTGAAGCAATCTGGTAGCCCACCTAGTACCATAGCCACAGTTAGTCCATCACTCACGGCCTCACCTGCACTTCTCAAAGCCGTAATAAGGTTCTCTGCCCTTATTATGTAGTCGGTAACACTCTCGTTGTCTGCCATGCGTAGCTTGGTCAACGACGTGTACAGGTTTATAATCCTTGGCTTGCTCTTTCCACAATAGTGTTCTCTCAATATTTTCAGAGCCTTCCTGCCTTCATCAACGGCTTCATGTCTTATCAGTGACAGGCTTTTATCATCTATCAGTCTTATTAGTTCAGCAAAGCAGTCCGCATTCTTCTTTCTATCTTCAGCTAGCTGTTCAGCAGTAGCTCCGGCAGCTGGCTCATGCAAAATAGTCTCTTTTAGCTTCAGAGTATG
>NC_139638.1:2887500-2900000 GCF_964638095.1 Poromitra crassiceps | reverse complement strand
TTATTCAGACTGCAGGCAGCGCAATAGTGGGTGTTCCCCCCGGGGCCCAGACTGTACACAGCGGGGCAGGTGGGGAGTCACCTGGACAGTAGCTGATGGATGGAGAGCAGGTTACAGGTAGTGGAGGTGAGGAGGCTGATGGCTCCTCTCAGCGGGTGGGGGGGGGGGGGGGAGTGTGGGGGTGGCAGCAGAGATGAGGGGGTGGAGCGGGAGAAGGCAGGAGGTGAGGATGTCACTGTGGCACATTGACGATAAAGATGAAGAGATGGCAGATGATGACACTCTTTCACAGTTCTCAGACATGTCCATTCCTGATACTGTAGACTCTATATTATCGATATTAATGCTTTTTTGAATGATACATTTGGAAGGCATAAGTGACTGTGACTGACTTTTTCCCTGATGTAGACAAATTCATCACCTCTGTCATAAAGCACAGAAAGCAAGTGGGGCTTGAGTACCTGAGTAAGAATAAGATATATCGACTAAAGAACATCTTAACTAAGTTAAGAAGAGAAAAAAGGGGTAAAAAGTTCACAAAACCATGATAACAAAAATGGGGGGAGCACTAAAGGTGTCTTTTTCTTGCTGGAAAGCTATCACTGTCTCCACTTTCTGTCTCCTCCTTTTCCTCTTGATGGCAGTTTTGAGAGTAGGCACTTTAAATATGAATGGAGGAAGATATAGGGACAGGAGGGCTTTGCTGAATGAGCTGAGCAGAACTAAGAAATTAGGTGTACTTCTCTTACAGGAGACACACAGCACTCCAGATAATGAGGTGGACTGGGGAATGAGCTGGGATGGGCAGCTCTTTCTTAGTCATTGTAGTAACCTTAGTGCTGGGGTGGCAATTTTGTTCTCCCAGTGTATTAACATAACTAATGTATCTGTGTGTGAGGTAGAGAAAGGGAGATTTCAAGTACTACAGGCAACAATTAGAGATACATCTTTTATATTTATTAATGTACAGTATATGCCTATAATACAGGGGCGGAGCGTTGTAGGCTTTTTAAGAAACTAGATGACACCCTCAAACAGTTTATCAGTAGCTCCTTGTTAGTTTTAGGTGGAGACTGGAACTGCACCACACATTTTACAGTAGATAGGAATGGAGAGGAGCCCCATCCTCTATCTGCCTCCTCTCTGTTTAAGGTAACTGAAGAAAATGATCTTGTCTGGAGAAAGTTGAATCCGGTAGTAAGACAATATACATGGGTGAAGTTTTCAGATGGCAGTGTTAGTGCAGCTAGACTGGACAGGGTTTATGTAAATAAAACATATAGTAACAGGTTAAGGAGGGCTGCAATAACACCTGTTGGCTTCTCAGACCATCATTTGTGACAGCTGCTGGCGTTTCGACCCACAACAAGGCCGAGGTCATTTTTCTGATTTTTACAGATTCTGAAATGGCAGACTGTAAGCTTTCAAATGATGTGTCACACATTGTCTCCTTGAGGCATCCTTTTTGTCTATGGTACGGCATAGTAGGATTGCCTTTTGGGAGGGTCTGGTGAGACGAAGGAGGAGCGCAGCCTGGATTAACCCACAGAGACTTAGCCCTCCGTGCACCGAAGGGTCTTTCAATGCTGTGGTGTAGCACTAGCTCTATTGCAGTGGATTGGGCATGATCAACCCTTCCGCGGGCAACGCTGCAGACAGAGTAGGAAGGCTGATCCGTGAGCGGCTGCTTCCAGGACGCGAGTCAGGGTCTTAATCGGCCTCGGCTGGGTCTACTGGGCGAGGGTGTATGATGTTGGATAGACCCGAAACACCTTACGACCCCAGTTAACATCACTGATGACGCGTCCCAGCGCATGCTGTAGCATTGTAGTTTGAATCGTAATCTGAAAAAAATTGAAGGAGATATGCTTATTTGATTGTTCACACTCTGGGGAGGAGGAACTGAGAAAGCGGCTCTCAAAGTTTGAGAAGTTTTTCACACCTGGGGCAGCCAGGCAAGGGGGAGTGAACAATGGCTCCTCATTTCCATTAACCACTCCCCATTCACTACAGCTGATCACTGTCACTCTGACACACTGGGACACAGGCCACAAGTAAGACAATGATAGAATGTAATAGCCTACTCTGTTTAGGTGATGGGTTTCATACACTTTATGTAATATAACATCTGAAAGCAAAAATCTTATCAAATGGGGTACGCGCGGTCTAATTTTGAGGTATCCATGTTTTTATCACTTCTCATCTGGATTATTGTAATTATTATTACATGTGTGCCTATTATGTTCTTTTTGGGCTCCTTGTGCAGAGAAAATTCCCTGAGGGGCAATAAAGGTCTGAAAATAGGCGAGTAATCTATGGTTTATGTCCCGCCAAAGAACTTATTGATAAGAAGCGCTGGAGAGGGACAGATACCCGCCATTTTGGAGACACCCATGACGATGACACCACGCAAAAGGAGCCGATTTTCGGGCCAAAATGGCGGCAGCGCTGAGCCAACAATCGCTTCTTTCTTTGTTACTCTTCGACTACTCCACACGTCAAAACGTGCTAAAACATTATACAGTCTATGGCACATCTATCCATAACTATATGTTCGCACAGTCCTAAAATAGAAACAAAACAAAACTTTAGGGCTCATGATTAAATACAAACTCACCAAGGAGGAACATCCAGGAAGTGGTCCACACTGCTGCAGCCATCTAGGCTAACGGCGGGTTCACACATACGCCTAGAGCGACGCTTTAAGCAACGCATAAGCAACACATAAAATTTAGGCGTCCTTGTTAACAGATGAGAGCGTTCACACAGACCGCTGCCACGCTGCGCTGAAGCCACGCTCTCGCTGCGCCTACGCTGCACTGCATTTATCGTTTAGGCGTCTGTTCTATTTTTCAGCGTCTAGGCGCGCTGAACTGTCAAGCTATGCAGGAAGTGAGCAACAAGAATGGCAAAGAGCGTCCTGTTTACACAATTGAACCAATTTCAAATTAAAATATTATTAATCACATTGTTGGCTGTTGTTTCTGACGGACTTGGGCCATATTTTCTACCGAGTTTGCCCAAAAGGGAGGGTGGAGCGCGAATTAACGAGTGCATAGCAGGAGAGCTGTCCTTCATGTGTTCCTGTATATTAACGTCTTTTCTGTCAGATGTATATATACCCCCCGTCATACCCGAGGGAAAATAACAATTACAGCTGGCCAGGAAATAGACAGACATCATCACTTGCACATTACAATAAAAAAGAGGTTTATATTACTCACCCATGCTATAAATCAGATCTGAAAAGTGTAAAAAACCGCTGCTCATGTGATCAGCGTAGCACAGAGCGGGGCTTCAGTGTGGCGGCCTGTGTGAACGCAAATAGGTGCCTAGCATGCATGAAGCGATGCCTATATGCGTAGGCATAGCTTAAGCGTAGCTCTAGGCGTATGTGTGAACCCGCCGTAAGTAAGTCCCATAATGTTGTGTGTTGTGCTGTGTTCTGTGCCCGGACCGCACTCGCAGATAACGTTTAAAGAATCTTCTTTAATCCAAAAATACATGTACATGCACACGGTGTTAGTGTTTCACGGGAAACAACGTTAACGATACAACTGGCATTGCCTGTGAATTCTCCACTGTGCAGGAATGTAAATAAAAGGGCTGATTGGCGGATACCCAAACAAAGGCCGGCCGACACCACCCGAGCAGCCAATCAACACTGCTATGCAAATCCTTTTGTTTCCGCAATCTCCACAGATGAAACTACTCGACTTTTATTTAACAAGATTAACGCATTTAATGATACCAAAACGTCTTCATTTTATATGGAATGGATAGTTGAAATAATATATTTTGTACTATTGTAAAAAATGCAAAACCAAATTTTTTCAAGAAATAACTTGGAACCTCTGTAGTGGAGAACTGATAGCCATGAGTTGCGGAACCAGGCGACAGCAGCCGTCACATTTAGTGACAGTAGATTTGTCCCTATTAACGGGTCCCCCACGCAGTCCACCTACGCATTTCTTTTCTGTTTTCTGGAACAATTGGAGGTCAAGAAAGAGGGATTTTAAGGATTTAGTCGGGTGGTGGGAGATGGGGAAGGTACAAGTTAGAATTTTTTGCCAACAGTATACAGCACAAGTGACAGCCATGGAGAAGAGTACAATAGAAAATCTGGAAAAATAAATTGCTGTAATAGAAAATGAAATTATACGTGGGAATGACGGGAGTAGTGGTGGCATTTTAGCTTGAAGTGTATTGAAAAGGTCACTTAGAGAGAGAGGGTCAAAGTTCAAATAATCCGGCTGATGCTTGCCCTTTTTCAACATATCTTTTATTGAAGAAAGACAGGACATCAGAAAAACATCTTTACTGCAGACAAGATGGAGAGTCAGTTCAATGAGGACTCTGCCGCTCATAGGGAGCGGCCTAGTTTTATATCTGGAGTGACGTATCATAGCATTAAATAAACATCACCATATACAGTTAGCCTCAGACCACAATTTCAACATACATGGTAAGGATGTGTGGAGGAGGTGTCCATCCCCTTGCTTCCCTAATAAGGCAGCTCTCAGACATGTGAGCTAGACACTGCATGTTCCATGATGGAATAGCATGTCAAGTTGTATACGTTTAGTTTAAGACAAATGGCTACCCTAACATCAACAATTCTATGGAGCATTCTCTCGGGTACTGCTCGCTTAGAATGATATGAGGAGGTGAGGGGAAAGGGCCCCATATACTGTACTGTACATAAGAGCAAACTTGCTATGCACTGCTACAAATATATCAACAGGAGACAGCTGTGCTAAGCTATGCCTAGTACTGTTTACATGAAAAGACAGAGGTGGGGAGAGAACATACATTTAGAAGAAATATATCAGATAAAGAGGGGAGTCTATGTTAATTATGATAACTTGATGATTAAAAGATACATCAAGCTGACAGGAGGAAAGCTTTGGGTTGGTGCGCTGATTAAAGGTCGTATAGCCACCTTAAACGACATGGATGCCCCAACATCATTCTTTTTTAAGCTGGAACGCAAAGTAAGGGAACAGAACTTGATGATGAACCTGAAGCTTCCTGGAGCAGTTACAAACAATCCAGCAGAAATGCGGAAGCTAGCGATGGATTTTTATGCTGAACTGTACAGTGATGGGAACTGTGACTCGGACTGTGTTGAGGAGATGTTGGAAGGATTTCCTAAACTGAGTTAAGCAGAGACAGCTTCACTGGACTCCAGCATCTCCTTTGATGAAATGTCAGAGGCGGTTCAGCAGCTGACTTGCGGTTGCGCTTCTGGAATTGATGGACTTCCTGCCGAGTTCTATCGGTGCTTCTGGGGTCTATTGGGAGCACATATGCATGAAGTCTTTAATCTGTGTTTGAATCGAGGAACGTTGCCCGTGAGTTGCACGAGGACAGTGTTGACGCTGCTGCCAAAAAAAGGGGACCTTGGTCTATTAAAGAACTGGCGGCCTGTCTCATTGCTTTGTTTGGACTACAAGATCATGGCCAAATGACTCAAACAGTGCGTGGACAGTATTGTGCACTGTAGCCAAACTGTGTGCCTGGTCGTACAATAATGGACAATTTATTTTTAATTTGTGATATTATTGATTTGTCAAAACCACAGGAATTGGATGTGGGTCTTTTATCCATCGACCAAGAAAAAGCTTTTGATAGAGTGGATCACAGGTATTTGTTTAGAACCCTCAAAGCTTTTGGTACATTTTTATTTCATGGATTAAGTTGTTGTATTCCGGAGCCTCTGTTATGCTAAAGGTAGGCGGCGGCCTTAGCCGTCCCGTCAAAGTGCATAGGGGGATCAGGCAAGGTTGCCCTTTTTCAGGGCTGCTCTACACCCTGGCCATAGAGCCTCTCCTCATTAAGCTCAGGAGAGGGTTGACAGGGCTGTCTTTCCTGACAAATATAGATTGGGACTCTTTGGGCTTGTCAGCATATGCTGATGATGTAACAGTCTTCATTAGAGGCCAGGAGGATGTCCAGGTACTCATAGAGAACCTGGCATCATATGAAAAGGCATCTTCTGCCAAGGTTAATTGGGCGGTGTGAGGGGTTTGCTCTAGGGCAGTGGACAAATCAACAACTACCAATACTACCCGCAGGCCTGAGTTGGAGTAGGGAGGGCTTTAAGTGTTTGGGGGTGTTCTTGGGAAGCAGCCTTTTCCAGAACAAGAACTGTGAGGGATTAGTGGAGAAAGTAGGTGCTCGGTTGTCTCGCTGGACTTGGGTCCTGCCCCAGTTGTCATATAGGGGGAGGGTCTTGGTGGTGAACAACCTGACTGCTTCAATGCTCTGGCACCGGTTTACTCTTCTAGATCCTCCAGTTGAATTGGTGAAGGAGTTACAGAAGAGAATGGTCAACTTTTTCTGGTCTGGGTACCATTGGACTAGACCAGCTGTCCTGTACCTACCTGTGGCAGAGGGATGCCAGGGATTGATTGACCTGCGTAACCGTATTGCAGCGTTCCGTCTGCAAACGGTGCAGCGTTTGCTCTACCAGAAGGAGCAGGTGTGGACCAACACGGCATGTCTACTACTACGTAAAGTGAGGAAGATGGATTTTGGCAGGCACCTTTTTCTCCTCAAGGTGGAGGGCATGGACTTGTCGGATACTACTCTGTTCTATCAGTCTGTTCTACGTGCATGGAGTACAGTCCTAAAGGCTAACGGCCACATTCCACTGAGTCCGTGTTCGGTCCGTCTGCGCTGCGGTACGGCTTCGGAGCCGATACGTTTCCACTCTAATCATTGTGTCAACTCCCACCTACTGCGCTGCGTTGCGTGTCTACTCCGTCCCAGCTCCGACGATCCAGAGCTCTCCGAAAAAGATATGCAAGGCTTCTATTTTTCACGGATGTCGGAGCAAAGCTGCAGCAAGTTGGGCAGAGCCAGGCATGGAATCAACAGGGCAGAGGTGTTTACAGCATTCAATATTAAGCCAGAGGACAAACATGTATGAGGAAAAGTTCATAATTGAAGTGGAAAACCACAAAATAATATATGACACGACACATCCTTTTTACAAGGACAACACCAAGCAAGTCCACCCCTCCTCTGCTTCTCCAGTTGGGAACAATGATCTTCTGCCTGTTTGTCGTTGTATTTATCCCACATACAAATTGTCTCGCGCGATTTCACCGCGGAACTTGTCGGACTCGTCACTCTAGCTGTCTGGCGGAGCGGGCCGTGACGGGCTCTGCACGCAGCCGGTTAGTGTTGGCGGAGCACAGAGCACGTAGCAAAACCGGAGCACAGCCGCAATGCAACGCAAATGCAACCAGTGCGATTCCCCAGTCACAGACAACTCTCAGCTATGTATGGTCACGTTGGGGAAGAGCCGTTGTTCTATAACCCCTGTGTGCAGTCTAGGGTTTTGAGCTCCGCCAGTGTGCATAGAGTCTTCATAAGAACTGGACTCACTAAACTGGCTGACCTAAGAGTGGGGGGTCAGTGGAAGACTGTCACCACACTAAGTGAAGAGACTGGTTTCAAGTCCATCCGTGTTCTGCAGAGGCTGCTGGATGAGGTCTGGGGTTCACTCCCAGGCGTGTTCAGAGAGGCCTTGGGGAGAGAGACAGCTGTAGGACAGGCTGAGGGATGACTGGACTTTCCACAGCTCCCTGTTTCTGCTGCAGGAGAGGAGGAGCTGGAGGAGGAGAATGGTGCTCTGCTGTCTTTTCGAATACCTGAGCTGCAGAACTTTTCTGATGTGTCTAAAAAGGAACTTTACATCATCAGTGTCAAGGTTTTGAACAGGAACTCTTTAGTCGGGCTGCCACAGTCGAGGTGGTCAGAGGTGTGTGCAGCTGGCTCATCTCCTAGACACAGCTGGAGGTCTCAAGCCTCCCATAGAGAAGCGCACAGCTGATCTCCAGTGGAGAATTGTGCATGGGGCCGTGGCTACTAACAGACACGTGGCACGTATTGATCCAGGGGTTGGGAGTGGCTGTCCTTTCTGTCAGGATGAGGAGACGTTGGAGCACCTTTGGCTGCGATGCTCGAGACTCAGTCAGCTGTTTTCCTCAGTACATCAGTGGTTTACTGGGTTTGGAGAGGTGCTATGTGAAACTAGCTATATTTGTGGCCCCAAGTATAGTGCTCCACAACGCAGAAAGGTTAGCCTGCTTAACTTTCTGTTGGGTCAGGCTAAGATGAGTGTCTGGCTCACAAGAAAGAATAAAATAAAAGGAACGGGGACTGTTGATCCCGACATCCAAGTGTTGATGTATGCATGTATTCATGATGCTGTTTTGCTGTTTCTTGCTTTGAATATTTATTTATTTTATTCGTTTATTTGGATGGGACAGTGCAAAATTAATGAACACAGAAACCACAGAAACAGATAGTAAAACCTGGAACATAGTAAAAGTGTAAAAATTGCCGGATTTAGCACGAGGCTAATTTCCATCCGTTGTCCCATAAAACATAAAAACACAAAAAACATAGAGCGTAAAACGTAGAACATAATAAAAACATACATAAAACATAGGTAGCAGCAGTAGACTCTAAAACTACATAAAACATGAGTAGCAACAGAACACTCTAAAATACATGGCAGCAATTACACTTTGAAAAATAAAAATACATAATAATAATACACACAAAAAGAGAAGAAAAACATACTACCTGTGGTATGATGATGTAATATCATGTGGAAGAACTGTGGAGGCATGGGGGGGTCTATTTTATGTTATGTGACTTGTTTTGTTTTTACACTTTTTACTCTTTGACATGTCTCATTGATCCCAAGTGGAGATGCTTGTGTAAGCTGTGCCAATAAAGGGCTGGTTAAAGGCAGGCCCGGTTCTACGGGGGTGCAAAAGCATGCATTGCACCCTTATTTTAATTGTCTGCAAGCTCAGTTGAAAAGTAAAAAAAATAAATAAAATAATAATAAATGCTACAGCTGCACACTTACGGTTTAAACTTGAATTATAGTTGTTGTTTTTCTTTGTTCTTTGATGTGATTTTATGGCTTTTTGGCACCTATAGAACCTTTTAAGGTTGAGATAATTGTAATATCATTATATGGTCCAAATATTTCAGTAAAGCACTTGAAACACTTGAAATATTCTTGCTTGGGTGGTATCATTCTACTTGAAATGATGGTCAAATAATGCATTATTTTTAGTAAAATAACATGTCAAACTTTTTCGGGCGGCCGGCCTTCGGTCGGCCACCCGAGTGGGTGCACCCCTTCCTATCTAGGATGCACCACTAGTCATCTTGTTCTGGAACTGGCCCTGGTTAAAGGTCAAGGTCTCTCTCTCACTCTCTCTATCTCTCTCTCTCTCTCTCTCTCTCTCTCCCCCTCTCTCTCCCTCTCACTCTCTCTCTCCCTCTCTCTCTCTCTCTCCCTCTGTCCCTCTCTCTCAATCTATCTCTCTCTCTCTTTCTCTCCCTCCCTCTAATTCAATTCAAAGAGGTGTTATTGGATGTATCACATGATCATAGTGAGTATAAAGCACAGGGTCGTACAAAGTAGCCTCCCATTATTTAACATGAAACAATGTTACTGTAACATGAGAGTAAAACAATACAACCATGTCAACAACACTTTGTAATGTGTGTGTGTGTGTGTGTGTGTGTGTGTGTGTGTGTGTGTGTGTCTGTGTGTGCGCGTGTGTGCCTGAACTAGGGTTGCCACCTTTCATTCAGAGAAATAAGGGACACCCCTCGCAGTAGGGCCCACGGATGCCGCCGTCCGAAGGGCGGCGGCGGAAAATTTTGGCCATTTGGGGCTCCTGTCAGTCAAGGGCCCTTGGAATCGTCCACACTTTTCCACATCTGCCTGTAGCTAAGTCACACCATCCAAACAGTGATACCACACAGAAATCTTCACAAACATTTGTAATCTGAGAAAAACATATTAATACATAATATGTTTTTTCTCTGAGCGCTTTTTTTTTTTACTTTTCTTTATCCTGTTAATAAATGCAATTTTCCAGATTAGTTGATCATATAACATTAACATAACATCAACGTTGTTTATTTTCTTATCATTGTACACTATATTTATATTGATACATATATATTAAATAAATGTTTATGTATTAAACTGTAAAACTCAACTTAAACCAAAGACTGTAAACAAACAATAACATCATGCCTAGAGGCCAGCCAGTCCATAAGGGTGCCACGCCCCCCTCAGCAGCCAAAACCAGGAGTCAGTCTTTGTGCTGTGATTAATTTTCCTAGTAAATAATAGGAAATTAAATCTAATCGATCAGAACATGACGTCTCATCAGGGATTCAAAAGTTATCATTACCGTATCAGCCTCAGGAGATGCTTGTGGTATGAAGAACTGTGTCACTGCAGCTTGGTTCTTCTGGGTCCTGACGTTACGGGAATGTTGCTCTCCAGAGGCATGCTGTCTGACGTCGGCCAGGCCACCATGTGCCACAGAAAACACCCGCCGACATACTGTGGCGACCCAGAGTTTGACATGTCGGTGGCGATTACGACGTCACGTGAAGGCAGCGGACCAGCCAGGGTAGTAGGGGACTTCCGGTCTCGGGTGGCGGAGGAATCGGGAAATACGAGGAAGCGGACAGGACGTGTGTGTAGCTAGGAGCTGTGTGTGTAGCTAGAAGCTATGAGTGTGAAACAGGAATAAAGACTGTACCAAGTATTGCCTCTTCTCCTCCTCATTAATGATCCCGGGAGCGGATTATTACATTGGTGTACAGAAGTGTTAACTACGAACTTTGCCGCTCGCCTCGTGCGGTAACATCAAAAAAAGAGGAACGGAGAGACGGACTGTTGCTGCTCGTCGCGGAGGTTCCAGCCAGCTGCAAGCTAATCGGGCTGGATTTCCCTCAAGTAGGCCGGCTTGAGTGCTACAGTTGGCGTGTGAGAAGGGGCAAGGAGGAGCGGAGAAGAAGTGAAAATTAACGCCTTGGAGGATCGGCCAGGCGTGGGCGGCTAGCTGTGTCTGCTAGCTGCTGAAAGGTTAGCTGTGTCTGCTAAACTGCTGCAAGGCTAGCTGTGCGTGCTAGCTGGAGGCTAGCTGGTGTGCTAGCTGGGGGTTAGCTGGTGTGCTAACTGCTACAAACACCACGTGGAATGGCACACGTTGGTGGACCCTCGTCGTTGGACGGGGGGAGGGAGGAGCTACCGACTCCGGAGTTCAGCTCGGTACTAGCCGGCATGGAGGCCCGCCTGGAGCAAAAGTTCAGCGCGGTGCTTGCCGACGTGGAGGCCCGCCTGATGCAGGGGATCAGACGGCTGCTGGAGGCGACGCCTGCCTGGGCAGAGGTGCTTATGAAGCTACTGAGGGAAGCCACGCAGTGCAGAGAACGGCAGATGGAGGAGCCGCAGAAACTGTGTTGGACTTGTGGAGCACAGGGACATCTGGCGAGGTGGTCAGAGGACAGAGGACAGCGAGAGAGGAGAGATGCGCAGGCGGCTGGCAGGTGAGACTCTGTTGGTCGTGTAAGAAGCCTGGACATTTGGCCAGGAACTGCACTGAGTCTGTGGAGGACGAAGGAGGGACACAGGCTGAAGAGAACGTTATTAGAGTCAGGGGACTGACGATTGTGTCTCCAGAGGAGAATGTGTGCAGCCGGGGGGAAGAGGTCATTCAGGTCAGGAGAGTGTGGACTGCGTGTCCAGATGGACGGGTGTTGCTAACGCCGGAGGAGCCTAGCTGCTCTGCAACCCCCACGGTAGAGGACATCATCTGCAACGCTGTTACAGTCGGGAGAGCAACGCTCCTGTCTCCGGGTGAGCGAGAGGGGTCAACGCCGGAGGAACCAGCCCAACCTGACTGCTCCACACCCCCCACAGTTGCTGTGCAGGAAGCCAAGGTGGAGATCGCCGTCAGTTGTGTTCTCCCTGCTGCCCTGAACACGCCGCCCCCTGGGGGAGGGGGACGGGGGGACGAGCGTGTGCAAGAGGCGGAGGAAGAGGAGTACTGTGTAGACGTGGACCTGACGGACAACGACGTGACCATCATGGATGTCGACGTGGATGAGTGGAACTACAGGCAGGAGGAGGACGCTGACATCGGTCCGGTGCTCGCGTGGGTGGCGGCCGGACGCCGGCCCCCTGTCGAGGAGATTCGCATGTGTTCCAGGGCCACGAGGGGACTGTGGGAGATGTTTACCGACCTGCGTCTGGATGTAGATGGGATTTTGGAGAGGAAAGGGGGGGGAGGAAAAAGGGGGTTCCAGGCGATTGTACCCAGCTACCTGCGGGGATTGGTGCTACGGTGGGCACATAGGACCCCCAGATCCAGTCCCCCCGGATCCGGTCATTTCGGAGCTGAAGAGACACTCCGCCGTGTTCGGACATTTGGCTACTGGGGCGAACACAGGGGGGACGTGCGGAGCTACTGCAGTGCGTGTGATGACTGTAGGGCACAGGGGGAGGACCGAAGAGAGTCACCCTGCGAAGGACTAACCCCACTGGGGGTTGGGAGGGACTAGAGTGCTTCAGATGGGACAGAAGCTTTCAAAGGGGGGATGGAAATGTGTGTAGAATTTAAATGAATGGGAAAAGAGAAACGAAATAATTGAAATGT
>NC_139638.1:2870000-2882500 GCF_964638095.1 Poromitra crassiceps | reverse complement strand
GTACACCAGGACCAATCGTACGGTGTCCCTGGGCGCTCGATGTCGGACAATCTGTGCCTAATAAGGGACATGCTGGATTTATTTCATCATTGCAACCTGGACTTTGGGCTTATCTCCCTAGACCAGGAGAAAGCCTTTGACAGAGTTGACCATGGGTATCTGTTTAAAGTGCTGCAGAGTTTTGGTTTTGGGCCACATTTTTGTGCAATGGTAAAAATGTTGTATAATAATGTTTCATGTCTTGTCAAGGTGGGTGGGGGCCTCAGCAGGCCGGTGCAGGTAGGTAGGGATATTCGCCAGGGCTGTCCACTTTCAGGCCAGCTCTATACTTTGGCCATAGAGCCTCTGCTCTGTCTGTTAAGGAGAAGGCTGCAGGGAGTCTGTGCACCTCAGCTAGGGTTTAGCCTACCGGTCTGTCTCTCAGCCTATGCTGACGACCTGACCGTGCTGGTCAGGGATGGGCGGGACACTAGCGCAGTGGAGGGCTGTCTCCGTATTTATCAGAGGGCTTCTTCTGCCAGGGTTAACTGGGGTAAGAGTGAGGCTCTGCAGTGTGGGCGGTGGGAGGGGGGGGTGCCTCCACCACTAACTGGGGGCCTGCAGTGGAGTCACACAGGTGTGAAACTGTTGTGGGTGTACCTGGGCTCGGAGGGGTATGTAGCACAGAACTGGGAGGGGAGGCTACAGGCTATCGATGCCAGACTTTCTAAGTGGAAGTGGTTATTGCCTTTTATGTCCTACAGGGGTAGGGTGCTGGTTATCAATAACTTGGTAGCGTCCTCCCTGTGGCATAAGCTGGCTGTGCTCAATCCCCCTGGAGGCCTACTGGCCGAAATCCAGAGGAAGCTTGTGGATTTTTTCTGGTCGGGCCATCACTGGTTGAGGGCCGCTGTTCTCTACCTGCCTGTCCAGGAGGGGGGACAAGGGCTGATACATCTGGAGAGCAGAGTGGCAGCTTTCCGGCTCCAGGCGGCACAAAGACTGCTGTACCACGCTGGTGTCTGTTGGGGAGAACCGGCGCGTGCGCTGCTGCGGAAGGCTGGTGGTCTAGGTCTGGACCGCCAGTTATTCCTGATGGAGCATGACGGGCTGAACACAGCGGGGCTCTCAGGATTCTACACTTCTGTTTTGAGAGCCTGGAGACTGCTAAGGCCTACACGAGGGGGAGGTGTAGTGCCGGGGCCATGGCTGTGGGAGGAGCCCATCTTCCACAACCCGTTGCTGCCACTGGGGTCTACATGCTCTGCCACACTGAGACACCGCCTCACGGCCGGGGGAATCAACAAGCTGGGCCACCTGTGGTCTCCGGGGGGAGGGGGGTGGAAATCCCCCCATGAGCTGGCACAGCAGGCAGGGGTGACCTCCCTGAGACTGGTAGAGGGTTTTTTGAGGGAGGTCCTGAGGAACTTGCCGGACAATGTGCGGGACTGCTTCAATGTGCCACAGGGGGACGGGACTCCACCGGAACTGGAGATAGCTGCTGAGGATGGGGGTTGGCAGGATGCTGCAGGGAGGCTGCTGTGCTTCTCCACTCCGAGCCTGGGGAGGTTCAGACAGGCAGGCAGCAAGGCTCTGTATGCAGCCTGTGTTAAGGTGAAGAACCTGGGGGCCTTACAGGATGTCAGGGAGCATCAGTGGGAGGAGGTGATAGAGGACCAGAGCCCTGTAAAGTTTAGGTGGAGAGTGCTCTACAAGCTTCCTCTCCCTAAAAGGTCTGGCGATTTACAGTGGAGGGTGCTTCATGGCGCCCTGGCGACCAATAGGTTTCTAGCCCGGTTTACTCCAGGGGTCGGCAGTGAATGTCCTTTCTGTAATGCCAATGAAACTGTTGTACATGTTTTTCATGAATGCCGCCGTTTGGTACATGTTTTTACTGTTTTGAATGGTTTGTGTGTGAAGCTGGGTGAGGTTTTCAGTGTTGAAGTTTTCATTTTGGGGCCTGTGTATTCACTCAGAAGGAAACAGGTGTGCACTTTGATGAAATTCCTGTTTGGGCAGGCTAAGCTAGCCATTTGGCTAACACGTAGGAACAAGGTGAGAGGTGCTGGGCCCACTGATCCTGTGGCTATGGTCAGGGGGATGATCACAGCTCGCCTCAGGATTGAGTACATGTACTATGAAATGAATAATTATGTGGAGGCTTTCATCAGTGTTTGGGGGCTGAGGGGGGCAGTCTGCACTGTGGGGGAGGAGGGGCTGGTCATTTGTATTTGAGTGTGAGTAGCCGGTGTGGTTTTGTTAACCTGGCTTTCTGTGCATCTGTGGGGTTTTGTTGGCATGGTTTTTTAATCCCTGCTCTGTGTGTGTGTGTGTGTGTGTGTGTGTGTGTGTGTGTCTGTGTGTGTGTGTGTGTGTGTGTGTGTGTGTGTGTGTGTGTGTGTGAGTGTGCGTGTGCGTGTGCGTGTGTGTGTGTGTGCCTGTGGGTGGCGAGGCATTTGAGTTTGTTTAGGTTTTGGCTTTGTTAGGTCGCTCTGTTTTTTAAAGATAAGTTGACTGTTCATTAAAGGAACATCAAAAGTCTCTCTCTCTCTCTCCCTCTCTCCCCCCCTCTCTCTCTCTCTCTCTCTCTGTCTCTCTCTCTGTCTCTCTCTCCAGACTCTGTGAGGCTGGTGAATGGTAGTCTGTGCTCAGGCAGACTGGAGGTGAAGTCTAACCAGTCATGGTCCTCAGTGTGTGAAGCTGACTTTGACCAGCAGGGTGCAGAGGTGGTTTGTAGGGAGCTTGGCTGTGGGGCTCCTTCAGTCCTCCAGGGGGCGCTCTATGGAGAGAGGGAGACTCCAATGTGGACCAAAGAGTTCCAGTGTGAAGGCAGTGAGTCTGTTCTCCTGGACTGTGGAAGCTCAGGCTCAGCTAGAAACACCTGCTCACCTGGCAAAGCTGTTGGACTCACCTGTTCAGGTAGGAGAGGAGGTGCAGCTTGGATTTGGCTTCATTTCTGTTCTAATCAAAGTGAGTTTACTTATTTTACTAATGACTCTCTTGTCTCTGTTCAGAGCCTGATGATGTCAGGTTGGTGGGAGGACGCTGTGCTGGTGAACTGGAGGTGAAGCACGAGGGAGTCTGGAGACCAGGGGACGATCCGTACTCTGCCTGGACCCTGAAATCAGCAGCTGTAGTGTGCAGACAGCTGGACTGTGGCTCTGCTGTTTACACAGAAAGGAGAGAGGATTACTATACGTATATACTATCTGTATGGGGGATCAATTCTTCCTGTCTTCAGTCTGCCTCTACACTGAGGGAGTGTGTAACAGGGTCTGGCTCCTTCTCTCACAGCCTGCAGATCACCTGCTCAGGTAAAACCATCAATGACATCAACTATGACAATGTTCACAGTCTCTTGCTTCCTCTGTCACAGAGACACTCAGTGGTTTACATTGGACTGAACTGTACAGTTATGCAGGACAATGGCCTCCTAAAGGGAAGAGAAGTGGGCTTGTTGCTGGGAGCTCACTGGTTCAAATCCCCCTCTTTTACTGTAGTGCCCTTCAGCAAGGCAGCCTACCCCTAACTGCTATATAGTGGAGCTGTTAACATCATGTTTTACATTAGTCAAGGCAGCAGTTAGTCTTTGTCAGAGGATTCAGACTTTTCATGGGAGATAATGGAGGCAGGAAACATATTCTTTCATTCTCCTTTCAACAAATGAGTCGTGAATCTAGATCAATATTACAACTTGATTTTCCCTCTGTCTGTCTGGCTGTCTGTCTGTCTGTCTGTCTGTCTGCCTGTCTGTCTGTCTGTCTGTCTGGCTGTGTGTCTGTCTGTCTGTCTGTCTGTCTGTCTGTCTGTCTGTCTGTCTGTGTGTCTGTGTGTCTGTCTGTCTGTCTGTCTTTCTGTCGGTCTGTCTTTCTGTCTGTCTGTCTGTCTGTCTGTCTGTCTGTCTGTGTGTCTGTCTGTCTTTGTGTCTGTGTGTCTGTCTGTCTGTCTGTCTGTCTTTCTGTCTGTCTGTGTGTCTGTCTGTCTGTCTGTCTGTGTGTCTGTCTGTCTGTCTGTCTGTGTGTGTGTGTGTGTGTGTATGTCTGTCTGTCTGTCTGTCTGTCTGTCTGTCTGTCTGTCTGTCTGTCTGTCTGTGTGTCTGTCTGTCTGTCTGTCTGTGTGTGTGTGTGTGTCTGTCTGTCTGTCTGTCTGTCTGTGTGTCTGTCTGTGTGTCTGTCTGTCTGTGTGTCTGTCTATCTGTGTGTCTGTCTGTGTGTCTGTGTGTGTGTGTGTGTGTCTGTCTGTCTGTCTGTCTGTGTGTCTGTCTGTCTGTCTGTCTGTCTGTGTGTCTGTGTGTATGTCTGTCTGTCTGTCTGTCTGTCTGTCTGTGTGTCTGTCTGTCTGTGTGTCTGTTTGTGTGTCTGTGTGTCTGTGTGTCTGTTTGTGTGTCTGTGTGTCTGTCTGTCTGTCTGTCTGTCTGTGTGTCTGTCTGTCTGTCTGTCTGTCTGTCTGTCTGTCTGTGTGTCTGTCTGTCTGTCTGTCTGTGTCTGTCTGTCTGTCTGTGTGTCTGTCCGTCTGTCTGTCTGTGTGTATGTGTGTGTCTGTCTGTCTGTCTGTCTGTCTGTGTGTATGTCTGTCTGTCGGTCTGTCTGTCTGTCTGTGTGTCTGTTTGTGTGTCTGTGTGTCTGTCTGTCTGTCTGTGTGTCTGTCTGTGTGTCTGTGTGTCTGTCTGTCTGTCTGTCTGTCTGTCTGTCTGCCTGTGTCTGTCTGTGTGTCTGTCTGTCTGTCTGTCTGTCTGTCTGTCTGTCTGTCTCTCTGTCTGTGTTTTAAATACATTGGGAGAAGGAGAGATGAACCACAGAAAACAATGGAGGACATGATGTAGTCTATTTTAAGTGTCTTTTTATTTGCAGAACAAGTGGTGTTATTTGCATGGCTGAAGCCATGGAGAGATGTTCCTGAGTGTGTTCTCTAACCATTGACCCTGCGTCCCCTGTTTTTTATATAAACTTTCTCCACTTAAGGAACTCCTACTCTCACAATGTTACGCCCTGTTTCTTTCCTCCAATTGAATCCCTGTTTAGATGTGTGAGTGTTCTGTGGAGCAGTTTCATGTGTCACTTGTCAATCAAACCCCAATCTGACACATGGCCCCTCTCATCTTTGAAAGGAGTCTAAAAATGCTTCCTCTCTCTCTCTACTCTCCTTGCATCAACCAAATGGCCTATCCTCCTTTACGACAGCCTAAGGTGTGATAGAAAAGGGTTTTCTGATCCTCCTAGCACAGCTTAACTCAAGTGCAAAAAGTCCCACAGTCAGAAGGTTTTTAGAGATGTTATTCTTGTATGGGCCTGCATACAACCTTTTCAGGCGTGGCCCAATTTGAATCCAGACAGATAAGAACCAGTTATTGACAACAATCTGATATATAGATGTTATTTCATATAGAATTAAATTGCATACAACAATACTAAGCAGGTCAAGTAATACAATACGATTTCAGATCTGGGAGAATGTCTAGTAGAGGCGTCGGCAGGATGAGTCTGTGAAGATGTCACCGGCTGTCAGCGTCATCGGGAGGTTCTCTGGCGACTTCCTCTTTAAGCTTTCTTATATACTTGTGATGGAAAAATTGCTGAAATGCCCTGCTGATCCATCAATAATGAGATATCCGTTTTAAGTGTTTTTAGGAGGTTTTTATTCTACAATAACATCTGTGCACAGAGGTCTCTTCCCGACCACGTTGTCAGAATAGAGCCACGAATCATCGTTTACAACACATCATATACTGAAACTATGATACCCGCCCCCCACCCTGGAGGGCAGTACTTTTCCACTTCATTCAACCTCTCTCCAACTCAGTATATTTCCATGACGTCAATAGTTAATCTTCTGCTTTTTGTGTCAGCTTGGAATATTTCTTAAAAGGGATTTCATGTTTTAGCTGATAGGGGCTTTTCCTTAAAAGGACATTTCTCTTTTTGGTGAGACACTCTATGACAGGAAACACTTCTATCAAAAAGGAAACAGTTTAAACTGCATGTACACTTTCCCCGGGACATAAAATGCATTGACACAGCAGAGACAGACAGACAGACAGACAAACAAACTGACAGACAGGCAGACAGACAAACTGACAGACAGACAAACTGACAGACAGACAGACAGACAGACAGACAGACAGACAAACTGACAGACAGACAGACAGACAAACAGATAAACAAATACCCCTTAAATTCCCTTATTCAGCATTATTCAGCACATTTGCAACATTTTGCGACTGGTCCTTCATGCTTCAGAGAGGGTGGGCGGAAATAAACAGGCTTTTGACTATAGTTTCTGAACAAACCCCCACATGACGTAATGGTCATCCAATTCCGCCATCCTGAATTCAAAAACATGTGACCTTACAGTTTTTACAAGCTAGCCAGCAGATTAGCTTTTTATTATCATTACTCAGAAATACTGCTTTAATCATTTAAGATGATTCACTATGCTAAACATTTGCATTTGTTTGTTGCTGTTTGAAGGGAGATACACAAGTTGCACACAATATTCATACATCGCTTCATTTGTTAATACAGAAACAATTATGGCAATATGTTACACTTATTAAGCATCAATACTGGAGGTGTATTCTCATAGCCCTGTATTATCATCTGTAGCAGTGTAAAGAGACACAAGTTCATGACCTTACAGCATGGTGCATTGGCCAGGAACCGAACCCGGGCCTCCCACGTGGCAGGCGAGAATTCTACCACTGAACTCAGCATCATCGTCTGCATACAGAATGGGGTTCCTCTTTCTATCTGGAGGTGTTAAACAACAACTCTCAAAATACTCATGTCAGCATGCATTTCAGTTGACTGAGGCCTTTTGGATTGAAGAGGGCAAAGAGTTTTTCATCTTGAAGCAATACAGCAATAGAATGAATACTGAATAACAACAACAACAATAATAATAATAATAATAATAATAATAATAATAAATGGACACAATTCTACTATGTTTATGTGTTTTATTGATGCATCGAGAGCTTTTGATCGCATTAATCATGAGAAACTTTTTTATAAATTATCGCAAAGAGGGGTCCCTAATTTCCTAGTCAGAATCCTAGTCTTCTGGTATGCTCACCAGACGATGAGAGTAAAATGGGGGAGGTCAACCTCTGCTCCCTTTGGGGTAAACAATGGCGTCAGGCAGGGCGGGATCTTATCCCCTTTTCTTTTTAACGTCTATATGGATGATTTATCTACGGAATTAAATGCTTGTGGTACAGGGTGTAGGGTTGGAAACCTGCTAATTAATCACCTTATGTACGCAGATGATTTGGTCATCTTTAGTCCATATAGCGCTGGCCTTCAACAGCTGCTGAGTGCATGCTCACAGTACGGTGCTGACTTTGACATTAAATATAATGCAAAAAAGAGCAAGATCATGATTGTCCGTAGCAGGGAAGACAGACATTTAACCTTTCCTGACTTTTATCTCTCTGGCTCTATCCTTAGTGCCTGCAGTGAGATTAAATATTTGGGCCACATCATCTCGAATGACCTCTCTGATGACAAGGATATATTTAGACAGCGTCGGATGTTGTATGCACAAGGAAACATGCTGTGTAGAAAATTTAGCATGTGCTCAGTACCGGTGAAGATCTCACTTTTTAAATCCTTCTGTACACCCCTGTACACCGCCCACCTGTGGTGCCGCTACAAGCAGGCCAGTATCAGACGATTGACAGTGGCATACAATGACTGTATGAGGCTGCTTCTGAGAGCTCCAAGAAGCTCCAGTGCAAGCCAAATGTTTGTCAGTGTTGGGGTTCCCACCTGCTCTGCTGTGCTACGCAATCTCATGTATAAATTCATGTGTAGGGTATCTGTGTCAGTAAATTACATCATTAATGTCATCACTAACACGATACGTAGTTCTGTCAGGTTCTCCTCCAGACTGTGGAACCATTGGCGAACTTGTCTGTGTTGTGCTCGCAGGAGCTGGTTTGGTTATGAAATATGATTATTAATAATTATGAATTATCAATATTCATAAATTTATTAGATTTGACAGAAAATGTTGTATTCTCTGTAAGATTCGGGGCACCACTGTAGTTAAGGCTACAGACCTGTCTAAAAGTCAAGTTATGACTATTTTAGACACCAAACCAAATTGTCATATCAGTCTCATAATGATAATGTACATTGTACAGTTAATTGAAGGGTCAAAGTTCGTAAGCTTCTGTCACAGATTTCCACAGATAAAATACCTCATGAATAACCACCAAGATTCATAGCATTATGTAATAAAAAGATTTAATAAATCACTATATCAATTAACATTAACATAATGATTAAAATATCAGTTCATCACATTTACTTTACAACTAATAATCTATCACATCTATAGCTAACCCCTAATATGAATAACATAGTATCACTGTGTGTGTGTGTGTGTGTGTGTGTCTTAAGTCTGCAGGTTAGAAGCAGGCTTGAATGTGTGTGTGTGTGTGTAAGTGGGTGTTAATTAGCATTTGTGTGTGTGTGTGTGTGTGTGTGTGTGTGAGAGAGAGGAGGGGAGGTTCGTTCAGCCTGTCTCTGTGAGGTAATCACGGGATTGGCTGAGAGGCGGTCTGGTCGTGTGAAGACCGCCTCCTTTTCAAAATGGCGGTTTTGCCAATTTTGTGGAAGGAGAGAGAGGGGGATCGAGAGGGAGAGAGAGAGAACAAGGGAGAGAGAGAATGGCCCGCTGATGGCCGCCAAGTTCTTCCGACCTTGGCGCTCACCTTCAGGCGTCTATATCATTCAACAGTGTGCGAACATTGTACATCAACATACAGGGTAATACATTCTAACCCTAACTGCCCAGGACCATTAAACCATGAATGAACTCTCACGTGGGTCTCGCTCCGTGAGCGGGTTCCTCTGTTGCTCTGCACGCGCCTCTGGGGTGCCGTGGAGCGGATGGCGTTGGTTTGTGGGAGCGATGGCCTGCAGCGCGGTTCACCCTGGCCTGGAAAAGCGGGCAGCGGACGTCTGCTGGGGGTAGACGATGCCTGGGGTTGACGTGCAGTCTCTCTGCTCGTGGAGTCGAGGTCTGCTGCTTTGGGTCCCTCTCTGTGGCTGGTTGCAAGCCACGGTCTGTCTTGGGCGTCTTTCGCAGCAGTTGGTTGGCCCTGCTGCGGTGTGGCTCTTCTGCTTCTTCTGCTCCTCTTGGTCTGCTGAGCGGTCTGCTCGCGGTACGTTCTTGTTGTCGGGTTTTGTGGTCCAGCTGGGCTTCTCTGGGCAAGGAGAGCGGCTGGTCTACGCGCGAGTTTGAAAGCACAGGAAGGGCTTTTCCGTGCGACTTATAACACTAAACCGACTTATATTAAACTGAGATTAAGTAGAACTATCTCAGTTTACGCATGCTATGTCTGGTGGGACTTAAGGCCTTTGGTAGGCGATCCCTGGGCCTGCTGTGGGTTCAGAGTCCTCTGGTGGCTGGTCAGGCCTGCAGGGCTCGGTCCCTCTGGGCCTGGTCGCCTGCCGGGGGTGCAGAGAGCAGGGGAGGGGAGCCGGCTTCCTGGCCCCTCCAACCCTTGGTTCAGCTGCGCGCGAAAGCTTAGTTGAGACTAACTAACTTAAAACTGCTTTCCAACAGTTTTGTTGGAGATCGCATATTAAAATGAGCATGCATGGTGGGCCAATCACATCGTTCGGTGAGTTGGGCTGTGCCCAGCCTACTTTGTGTTATTTGAGTGGGCTCAACCCATTCTGTAAGTTCAACTGAAAGGTCTCTCTGTTCACCTTTCGGTTGTGGGGGCACTTGGTCTTTGAAGCTCAGGGAGGTGTGAACGTCCTGGGGGTTGAGAGATAAAACAATGGCCGGAACCCTTTTAGGCTCGGCCTCCAGCTGTGCTGGTATCTGGAGGGTGTGACCCAGCCATTTGGTTCTCCCTCCAGCAGGAATGTCAAGACAAAGAAGAGAGCCTGTTAAATCATGATATGTTCATTCATATTTCTCATGATACAGTACAGTCCATAATGTGTCGATCACAACATCTGTATGTTCGAAACTGAATATGGTGGAACTCTTTTTATTGTATATTTCTTTCTATATTATTATTCTTTTTATCTATTGTGTTGTTGTTCTGTACTGTGATATGGATTCCCCTGAGTCTGCAATAAAGAATCAATCAATCAATCAATCAATCAATCAATAATAATAATAATAATAATAATAATAATAATAATAATAATAATAATAATAATAATAATAAATGAATAATAATAATAGATGAATAATAATAAAGAATAATAGAAAAGGCAGTCAGGGACAAACAATAATAATAATAAATATAGCCGCAAGCGGCGATGCGGGGTCCAAGCTTCCGGTGACTTGGGGGGTGTATGTCAGATAATATAGACACTGAATTGCACATTTAGTCAGAGTTGGTATGTGCACAAGTGCACAAAGTTTGGTTGAGATTTGGTGACCTGACCGGGTTCAAGCAGTAGTAGCAGTAGTAATAGTAGTGTTAGTGTATATGTGTGTAAGTGTGTATATGTGTGTGTGTATATATGTGTGTGTATATGTGTGAGTATATGTGTGTGTGTGTGTGTGTGTGTGTGTGTGTGTGTGTATGTGTATATGTGTGTGTGTGTGTGTGTGTGTGTGTGTGTGTATGTGTGTGTGTGTGTGTGGCGTGTGTGTGTATAGGTGTATATGTGTGTGCATGTGTGTGTGTGTGTGTGTGTGTGTGTGTGTGTGTGCGTGATGTTATGTAGAGGAAGGATGACATCATAGATGACATCATAGATGACATCATCAGTGATGTCACAAGACTGTCATCGGTGATGACATAGTGTCAAAGTTTAAACATTTATCATTTCAAGACGGTTTCACGTATCCAAATTCTTTGTAAGTCTAGCCCAGGGCCTAATGAACTCATCAGCCAGCTGGAGGCGCTGGCTGGAGGGACTGGCGGGGAGGGGGGGGGAGGTTATGGAGAGATGGGATGGGAGGATAGAGGTGAGGGGGGAGGGCTCAGGATAACTCAATCAGGGAAGTCCAGAGATGACACAGAAAAAGTTTGGGCTCATTCGGGCAAATGGCCTAGGACGAGTTCGTTTTTTTTTTTTTTTTAGAAAGTCCAAGATGGCGGAAAATCTAGTAGACTTAAATGGGCATGGTCTATATGGATAGATGCGTATTGATCCAGGGAATCCAGCAGATGTGGAATTTTGATTCTACGCCTCACGGTTCAGCAGTTATGGGTCAATACGCAAAAGGGTCTGTTATAGCGCCACCATCTGGCCAATATGGCTAATTTTTTGTCTCTGAGTAGTGGGGCACATTTCCAACCTATGTGCAAGGTCTGGCTACTATAGCCCTTACAGTTTTTGACGTGCATGCTGTTTTAGGGCGGAATAATAATAATAATAAACGGAACAGATACAATAGGGATCCACGCACTTCGTGCTTGGACCCCTAAATATAGCCGCAAGCGGCGATGCGGGGTCCAAGCTTCTGGTGACTTGGGGGTTATATGTCAGATAATATTAATATAGACACTGAATTGCACATTTAGTCAGAGTTGATATGTGCACAAGTGTACCAAGTTTGTAGTAAGTAATATGTAGTAAGTAGCAGTGGAGGTGGTAAGCCAAATGGTGGATGGTACTGGGAGAGCTGATGTTATGTAGAGGAAGGATGACATCATAGATGACATCATAGATGACATCATAGATGACATCATCAGTGATGTCACAAGACTGTCATCGGTGATGACATAGTGTCAGAGCATGTGTCATCAAAAGTTTAAACATTTATCATTTCAAGACGGTTTCACGTATCCAAATTCTTTGTAAGTCTTTAGATCAGGGAAGTCCAGAGATGACACAGAAAAAGTTTGGGCTCATTCGGGCAAATGGCCTAGGACGAGTTTGTTTATCAAAAGTTTAAACATTTATCATTTTAAGATGGTTTCACGTATCCAAATTCTTTGTAAGTCTTTAGATCAGGGAAGTCCAGAGATGACACAGAAAAAGTTTGGGCTCATTCGGGCAAATAGCCTAGGACAAGTTCGTTTTTTTTTTGTTGAGAAAGTCCAAGATGGCGGAAAATCTAGCAGACTTCAATGGGCGTGGTTTATATGGATAGATGCGTATTGATCCAGGGAATCCAGCAGATGTGGAATTTTGATTCTACGCCTCACGGTTCAGCAGTTATGGGCCAATACGTGCAGTCGGCTGTTATAGCGTCACCATCTGGCAATATGGCTAATTTTTTGTCTCTGAGTAGTGGGGCACATTTCCAACCTATGTGCAAGGTCTGGCTACTGTAGCCCTTACAGTTTTTGACGTGCATGCTGTTTTAGGGCTGAATAATAATAAACGGAACAGATACAATAGGGATCCACGCACTTCGTGCTTGGACCCCTAATAAACGGAACAGATACAATAGGGATCCACGCACTTCGTGCTTGGACCCCTAAATATAGACACTGAATTGCACATTTAGTCAGAGTTGGTATGTGCACAAGTGCACAAAGTTTGGTTGAGATTTGGTGACCTGACCGGGTTCAAGCAGTAGTAGCAGTAGTAATA
>NC_139638.1:2860000-2865000 GCF_964638095.1 Poromitra crassiceps | reverse complement strand
ATTCAAAATGGCGGAAAATCTACCACACAGAAATGGGCGTGGCCTAGTGGGTTAGATACATGATGCTCCAGGGAAACCAGTAGATGTGGAATTTTGATTCTACAGCTCGCAGTTCAGAAGTTATGGACCAACAAACGTGAAATTGGCTGTTATAGCGCCACCATCTGGTGGATTGGTGTAATTTTTTTACTCTGAGTAGTGGGTGATGTCGTGAACCTGTGTGGAAAGTTTGGTTGATGGGGGGTGTATGGTTTCTGAGATCCACACACTTTTAGGGCAGGAAAAGAACAAAAGTAAATACACAAAAGGTTAAACATTTATCATTTCAAAACGGTTTCACGTATCTAAATGAATTCCATAACTTTAGGTCGGGTAAGTCCAGAGATGCCACAGAAAAAGTTTGGGCTCATTCAGGCAAATGGCCTGGGAGGAGATAGCAAAAATAGGTTATTGAGAAAGTCCAAGATGGCGGAACATCTAGGCACACGCAAATGGGCGTGGCCTATATGGATAGATGCGTATTGATCCAGGGAATACAGCCGAAGTGGAATTTTGATTCTACGCCTCACGGTTCAGAAGATATGGACCATAACGCGAAATGGTCTGTTATAGCGCCACCATCTGGCCGATATGGGTTATTTTTTGTTTCGGAGTAGTGAGGCACATTTACAATCTATGTGCCCAGTCTGGCTACGCTGAGCATTACAGTTTCTGCTGTACATACAGTTTTACCGGAGAAGAAGAATAAAAAAAAATATAGCCGCAAGCGGCGATGCGGGGTCCAAGCTTCCGGTGACTTGGGGGGTATATGTCAGATAGTGCACATTTATTCAGACTTGGTATGTGCACAAGTAAACAAAGTTTGGAAAGTTTGGTTGAGATCCGGTGACCTGATGGTTTCCAAGCAGTAGTAGTAGTAGTATTAGTAGTAGCAGTAGTAGTAGTAGTGTTGGTAGTAGTGAGAGTGGTAGCAGTAGTAGCAGCACTAGTTGTAATTGACTGGTTAATGAGTTGTGGGCAATTTAGTGTCGGGGTGTGTTTCATTAAAAGTTTAGAGATTTATCATTTCAAAACGGATTCAAGTATCCAAAATCCTTTAATAACTTTAGGTCGGGTTAGTCCATAGATGACCCCGAAAAGTTTCCGTGTGATTTGGCCAAACGGTCTAGGAGGAGTTCACAAAAGTAGGTTTTTGATCAAATTCAAAATGGCGGAAAATCTAGGCACACCAAATGGGCGTGGCCTATATGGATAGATGCGTCTTGATCCAAGGAATCCCTGAGAAGTGAAATTTTGAGTATAGGACAAACGGTTCAGAAGATATGGACCATAACGCGAAATGGTCTGTTATAGCGCCACCATCTGGTGGATTGGTGTATTCTTTTTTTTCTGAGTAGGGGGTGACCTCTTGAACCTATGTGGAAAGTTTAGGTGATGTGGAGGGTATGGTTTCTGAGATCCACACACTTTTAGGGCAGAAAAAGAAGAAAAACAAATAGACAATATAGCCGCAAGCGGCGATGCGGGGTCCAAGCTTCCGGTGACTTGGGGGGTATATGTCAGATAATATAGACACTGAATAGGGCACATTTATTCAGAGTTGGTATGTGCACAAGTAAACAAAGTTTGGTTGAGATCCGGTGACCTGACGGTTTCCAAGCAGTAGTAGTAGTAGTAGTAGCAGTAGTAGTAATAGAAGTACTAGTCGTGTTGCTTGTAGTGGGAGTGGTAGCAGTAGTAGCAGCAGTAGTTGTAATTGACTGGTTAATGAGTTGTGTTTCATTAAAAGTTTAGACATTTATCATTTCAAAATGGTTTCACGTATCCAAAATCCTTTGATAACTTTAGGTCGGGGTAGTCCATAGAGGACCCAGAAAAAGTTTTGTGTGATTTGGCCAAACGGTCTAGGAGGAGTTCGCAAAAGTAGGTTTTTGATAAAATTCAAAATGGCGGAAGATATAGGCACACGCAAATGGGCGGCCTATATGGATAGATGCATATTGATGCAAGGAATCCCTGAGAAGTGAAATTTTGAGTATAGGACACACTGTTCAGAAGATATGCACCATAACGCGAAATGGTCTGTTATAGCGCCACCATCTGGTGGATTAGTGTATTCTTTTTTCTCTGAGTAGGGGGTGACCTATTGAAACTATCTGGAAAGTTTAGGTGAGGTGGAGGGTATGGTTTCTGAGATCCACACACTTTTAGGGCAGAAAAATAAGAAAAACAAATAGACAATATAGCCGCAAGCGGCGATGCGGGGTCCAAGCTTCCGGTGACTTGGGGGGTATATGTCAGATAATATAGACACTGAATAGTGCACATTTATTCAGAGTTGGTATGTGCAAGTAAACAAAGTTTGGTTGAGATCCGGTGACCTGATGGTTTCCAAGCATTAGTAGTAGTAGTAGTAGTAGTAGTAGCAGTAGTAGTAGTAGTGTTGGTAGTAGTGAGAGTGGTAGCAGTAGTAGCAGCACTAGTTGTAATTGACTGGTTAATGATTTGTGGGCAATTTGGTGTCGGGTGTGTTTCATTAAAAGTTTAGAGATTTATCATTTCAAAACGGTTTAACATATCCAAAATCCTTTGATAACTTTAGGTTGGGGTAGTCCATAGATGACCCAGAAATAATTTTCTGTGATTTGGCCAAACAGTCTAGGAGGAGTTCGCAAAAGTAGTTTTTTGATCAAATTCAAAATGGCGGAAAATCTAGGCACACGCAAATGGGCGGGGCCTAGATGGATAGATGCGTATTGATCAAAGGAATCCCTGAGAAGTGAAATTTTGAGTATAGGACACAGGGTTCAGAAGATATGGACCATAACGCGAAATGGTCTGTTATAGCGCCACCATATGGTGGATTGGTAGATTCTTTTTTCTCTGAGTAGGGGGTGCCCTCTTGAACCTATGTGGAAAGTTTAGGTGATGTGGGGGGTATGGCTCCTGAGATCCACACACTTTTAGGGCAGAAAAAGAAGAAAAACAAATAGACAATATAGCCGCAAGCGGCGATGCGGGGTCCAAGCTTCTGGTTATAGCGCCACCATCTGGTCAATATGGCTATTTTTTTGTCTCTGAGTAGTGGGGCACATTTCCAACCTATGTGCAAAGTCTGGCTACTGTACCCCTTACGGTTTTTGACGTGCATACTGTTTTAGCGGAGAATAATAAAAATAAATATAGCCGCAAGCGGCGATGCGGGGTCCAAGCTTCCGGTGACTTGGGGGGTATATGTCAGATAATATAGACACTGAATTGCACATTTAGTCAGAGTTGATATGTGCACAAGTGTACCAAGTTTGCAAGTAATATGTAGTAAGTAGCAGTGGTGGTGGTAAGCCAAATGGTGGCTGTCAAAGAGGCTTATTAAGCAATGGACTTTTTCTAGGCAAACTGTCATAATTTCAAATCCTAGCTTCCTGATAAGCTTAGATGTGTTAGCCATGAGTGGACAGCTTACTGAGGTGTTGCTTTTGTGGTGTTCCGAGTCCATTGGATGAAGATAGTGTGCTGCTTCTACTGTACACTTCTGATCATGGTTATAGATGTGCTCAGTGAGGAAAGGATTAAACAAACTGTTCCTGAATGGTGATCTAAGTAATTGGTTGTCACAATGAAAAGCCAATGCTTTTGTAGTAGTGGTGGTAGTCATAAATTTGGTCTGCATAAGCACAAGGCCAGAATTTGAACCATTTGTCTTGAAGTTAATGTAAAATCCTTACTATTACTAGATACTCCACATGGTACATTCATAGTGTCTCTGTATAGGTATAACAAGATTAATATTCAGGTTGTGTAAATCACCCTTTAAGTCAAACTGTTAGTGGCTTAATAGGTTATCAGTTAACAAGTTACTTGTCTGTTATTCAGATGTTTTAAAAGGGTAAGCTTGGGCACAGTGGACATCTACAAGTTGGCAATAAAAGTGTAAGCTCAAGGTTGACTAAAGGAGTTAGGATATAATGCATAAAAAACTGGGACAAAAGACAGCAAAGGAGGCAGATATATGATTCAAACAATACGTTTTTATTGCAAATAATAGTTTTTATGAAATGAAAAACTTAAAGTAAAAAGAAATATATCAATCCATTTTGTCCTTGTGTGGGGCTGAGTCGGGGTTTCTGGACTGTGTGGAGGGACTGTCGAGTCTTGGAGTCAAGTCTGAGTCAGGGCTATGATTTGTCTATTATGTCAACTCAGATGTGATTGAGCATGAGGATAGCTTCTTCCATTTCGTCTGTAGTCTTTTGAGTTGGTGATTTTGTAAGCAGTGGTGTGATAAGTGCGAGTGGGATGGTGTATGATGTTTCCTGGTTATTGATGGACAGAGAGAATTGGATATGTGTTTTGCGGTTTCTGTTTTATGGCGTTGATTGCATTTGTGACATTTGTATGTGAGTGAGTCAAAGTTTACAGTAGTGATAGGTGCCAAAAACAGAAGTACTTGTTTGTGACGGTGGCAGAAGAGACTTCACCATAGATGCTATGAGTGGTGGGTGGTGGTGGTTCTGTGTATGATTCAAGTGCAGTGGTGAGTGTTGATGTTGTGGTTGGGGTGGTTGTCAGATATGTATTGGTTTGTATGCATGTATGGATAGGTTGGTCAGGTGGTACCAGTCGTCAATGTCAGGTTTACAGTACCCCCACACAGCTAGGTCAATGGTTTCAGTTGCGTCAATGAGGAGGAAGGTTGTTGTATTCATGGTGGTGCCGGCTCAGGTTGTTGCTTCAGTTGTGGGTTTTAGCAGTTTGATTAGTTTGCAAGTGATGTTGATCTGTGGAAGAGCATGGCATAAACAGACAAATTAGTCATAGGAAGTAGTATGTTTAGCCTTTATAACTTCACATTGACATGACACTATTTGCATATAGGTTGACTTTAGAAAATCTGGAGTATGTAAAATAAATTCAAAGATTCAAGGCCAAGGTTCAGTAGGTGGCATTTTGTTTTTGCATGATATTGTATGTTTTATCTAATGTCACTACTGTGGCATAGG
>NC_139638.1:2817500-2855000 GCF_964638095.1 Poromitra crassiceps | reverse complement strand
TAGATGACCCAGAAAAAGTTTTGTGTGATTTGGCCAAACGGTCTAGGAGGAGCTCGCAAAAGTAGGTTTTTGATCAAATTCAAAATGGCGGAAAATCTACCACACAGAAATGGGCGTGGCCTAGTGGGTTAGATACATGATGCTCCAGGGAAACCAGTAGATGTGGAATTTTGATTCTACAGCTCGCAGTTCAGAAGTTATGGACCGACACACGTGAAATTGGCTGTTATAGCGCCACCGTCTGGTGGATTGGTGTAATTTTTTTACTCTGAGTAGTGGGTGATGTCGTGAACCTGTGTGGAAAGTTTGGGTGATGGGGGGTGTATGGTTTCTGAGATCCACACACATTTAGGGTAGGAAAAGAACAAAAGCAAATACACAAAAGTTTAGACATTTATCATTTCAAAACGGTTTCACGTATCCAAAATCCTTTAATAACTTTAGGTCGGGGTAGTCCATAGATGTCCCAGAAAAATTCCCGTGTGATTTGGCCAAACGGTCTAGGAGGAGTTCGCAAAAGTAGGTTTTTGATAAAATTCAAAATGGCGGAAAATCTAGGCACACGCAAATGGGCGGGGCCTATATGGATAGATGCGTATTGATCCAATGAATCCCTGAGAAGTGAAATTTTGAGTATAGGAGACACGGTTCAGAAGATATGGACCATAACGCGAAATGGTCTGTTATAGCGCCACCATCTGGCCAATATGGGTAATTTTTTGTTTCTGAGTAGTGAGGCACATTTACAATCTATGTGCCCAGTCTGGCTATGCTGAGCCTTACAGTTTCTGCTGTACATACAGTTTTACCGGAGAAGAAGAAA
This sequence comes from Poromitra crassiceps, assembly GCF_964638095.1. Taxonomy (NCBI): domain Eukaryota; kingdom Metazoa; phylum Chordata; class Actinopteri; order Beryciformes; family Melamphaidae; genus Poromitra; species Poromitra crassiceps. The sequence continues at coordinate 2,854,177 of NC_139638.1, read as the reverse complement.
AAAAAAATATATATATATATAGCCGCAAGCGGCGATGCGGGGTCCAAGCTTCTGGTGACTTGGGGGTTATATGTCAGATAATAGACACTGAATTGCACATTTAGTCAGAGTTGATATGTGCACAAGTGTACCAAGTTTGCAGTAAGTAATATGTAGTAAATAGCAGTGGGGGTGGTAAGCCAAATAGTGGCTGTCAAAGAGGCTTATTAAGCAATGGACTTTTTCTAGGCAAACTGTCATAATTTCAAATCCTAGCTTCCTGATAAGCTTAGATGTGTTAGCCATGAGTGGACAGCTTACTGAGGTGTTGCTTTTGTGGTGTTCCGAGTCCATTGGATTAAGATAGTGTGCTGCTTCTACTGTACACTTCTGATCATGGTTATAGATGTGCTCAGTGAGGAAAGGATTAAACAAACTGTTCCTGAATGGTGATCTAAGTAATTGGTTGTCACAATGAAAAGCCAATGCTTTTGTAGTAGTGGTGGTAGTCATAAATCTGGTCAGCATTAGCACAAGGCCAGAATTTGAACCATTTGTCATGAAATTAATGTAAAATCCTAACTGTTACTAGATACTCCACATGGTACATTCATAGTGTCTCTGTATAGGTATAACAAGATTAATAATCAGGTTGTGTAAATCACCTTTTAAGTCAAACTGTTAGTGGCTTAATAGGTTATCAGTTAACAAGTTACTTGTCTGTTATTCAGATGTTTTAAAAGGGTAAGCTTGGGCACAGTGGACATCTACAAGTTGGCAATAAAAGTGTAAGCTCAAGGTTGACTAAAGGAGTTAGGATATAATGCATAAAAAACTGGGACAAAAGACAGCAAAGGAGGCAGATATATGATTCAAACAATAAGGTTTTATTGCAAATAATAGTTTTTATGAAATGAAAAACTTAAAGTAAAAAGAAATATATCAATCCATTTTGTCCTTGTGTGGGGCTGAGTCGGGGTTTCTGGACTGTGTGGAGGAACTGTCGAGTCTTGGAGTCAAGTCTGAGTCAGGGCTATGATTTGTCTATTATGTCAACTCAGATGTGATTTAGCATGAGGATAGCTTCTTCCGTTTCGTCTGTAGTCATTTGAGTTGGTGATTTTGTAAGCAGTGGTGTGATAAGTGCGAGTGGGATGGTGTATGATGTTTGCTGGTTATTGATGGACAGAGAGAATTTGATATGTGTTTTGCGGTTTCTGTTTTATGGCATTGATTACATTTGTGACATTTGTATGTGAGTGAGTCAAAGTTTACAGTAGTGATGGGTGCCAAAAACAGAAGTACTTGTTTGTGACGGTGGCAGAAGAGACTTCACCATAGATGCTTTGAGTGGTGGGTGGTGGTGGTTCTGTGTATGATTCAAGTGCAGTGGTGGGTGTTGATGTTGTGGTTGGGGTGGTTGTCAGATATGTATTGGTTACGAACATGGTCAAGATGAACTGTTCAAAATGCTCCTTCAGTTCTCTAGATAGCACTACACACCTGATAGTATATATTGACTGAGTTATGCCCTAGATTGTGTGAAGTGAATTGTGTATAGATCCATGATTTTTTTTTTTTTTTTTTTTACCTTTATTTATACAGGTGAATCACCTTGAGACCTAGATCTCATTTTCAAGTGTGACCTGTTCAAGCAGCATCCAGACAGAAAGTTACAGTAACAAATGTTGACAGACAATATGACAACAGTATACAGTACCAGTACAGACAATAAATAAAATAACCAGAAGGCTAACAGACACATTAGACAAAAAAGGGGGATGTTAAAAAGGAGATGGTCAGTTGTTAAAACAGGAGCACAGCGAGGCAGGGATTTCAAGGTTGCGCAGCAGTAACTTAAAGCTAGGCAGTGGGATGAGGCTGGACAGCTTCAGTGTCTGTTGAAGCGTGTTCTAGGTGAAAGGGGCAGAGTAAGAGAACGCTTTTTTCCCCCTCTCAGTACGGACAGGTGGGATGGTGAAGGTGATGTAGTCCTGGGTGCGTAAACTGTAACTTGAGTGCTTGTAGGAGGAAATGTAAGTGGGTAGCAGACCGGTGATGGATTTATAGATGAAAATATACCAGTGCAGGGTTCGGCGCATAGTGAGAGATGACCAGTTGACTAGGGTGTATAGATGACAGTGATGAGTGAGAGGTCTACAACCGGTTATGAATCTCAACGCGCCATGGTAGACAGCGTCCAGCAGATGGAGACAGTTTTCAGAAGCGTTGTAGTGGGGCTTATGGTTTCTGGGATCCATACACTTTTAGGGCAGAACAAAAACAAATGTATAGTATGTGATGGGGTTCAAGCATCTGCGAGGTTAAATGTGATATACAGATGCCAATGGATAGAATAGAATAGAATAGAAAGTTGTTATGTGGAGTAGGTTGATTAGAATATTTTAGATATGAATGAGAAGCACTTCATTTTTTTATAAACCCCTTCATCATCACCACACTTTGGAGGACATCCTTTGTTTTACATGTTGATTGTATAGCAATTAATTTTTTTTACATGTGTACTTCTGAGGTCCATTTTTATCTGACACAGATGTAGATACACCACATAGTCTCTCAAATAGTCAAATATACATTAAACTATATAACAGGAATTGCATATAGGTCCAAGGGATCTATCTATCCAACATGTACATAGTACAATGGTTATCCTAGGCACAAACCTAACTCAATGGAGGAGCAATATTACACTGACAATATTCAGAAAGACTCAGGAGATGGTTTGATTTGAGATAAAGGTACCTTGTATTAGAAAAACAAAGACAAGAAATATAGAAATACATTATGGCTAAATAGAATTGCATTTGGATACAGAATTAAATTTAGGATAGGTATAGTGCTGGTGGTAATGGGGTAATTTCTGATAGGATATACAAATCTATTTGCTTTTACAAATCAGATGTAAGAAGCTATGCAAGAGAGAGATGAGATGCAGAGTGTAGTGGTACCTTGTTGAGGGTCCTGACTGTAGCGATGCTAACGATGCTGTTTAATTGTAGAGGATCTGTAGCATTGTTGAAAAGATACATATTTACAATGAGTCAGCCAAAGTGATTCATATGATCAAGACAATTAATCTTACAGGTGAATGAAAACATCAGGAAGTTCTTGGTGAGATGACACTTTTGTTAATCTCAAGTGATCAAAGACAGAAATTGTATGTTACCAGTTAACAATACCTACTGTAGCAGAGATTACAAGAGACAGCTCCCTCCCACTACAGTTGGGTATTGATGATGGGAGGTGTGGTCTTGTACACCATTTCATTTTTATACTGCAGCTCTCAATGAAGGCAAACAGGGGACTGTCAATTTCTCATTAAGCTGTGGAAACAATTTACCAACACTTTTAGTCAGGGTTGAATTAGAAGTCCACAAGTGTGTGTGCATGCCCACGCTTTTCTCAAATTTGAGCTATTCTCATGATCAGACATATGTTCAGGGTGTTTCCAGTTAGATAAACCTTTATCATTAGCAAACTCAGCTACAACTTCAAAGTCCAGTTTCTTCACAAGCTTAGATTCAATGGCCATCTGTGACAAGATTGAGGTGTTGCTTGTGTTGTTCAGAGTTCATTCAATGACTGATAGAAATGTTGCCTCAACCCTTCTGGCAAGTATTTGGTCATCATGGAAAGACAATCTTTGTTTAAGAACTGAATGACAGATACAACCCATCTCAGCAGCTCTTGCCAGGCCCTCTTCTGTCCCTCTAGTTGTATCTGCTTTAATAGTCTCATGTCTTCTGCCTCAGTCATGGTGGGTAAAGTGTTGAGACAATATGAGGTGCATCTGCACAACTACATCTGAATGATAGTTATCCTTTCAAACTCCACTATGAAAATGGGAAAGACCTTGTGGTTAAAGCTGTGGGCTTTGCAATTAGAAGTATAGTAGAGGTTCAATCTAACAAACAATCTAGCAATCCTGAGGGTCCTTGGTGGAACTTGATACGTCATCTTGTGGCCAGCAGCGGCATTACCTCCTGGGTAAGATAGAAATTCTCAGACAATGTTTGCTGGGATAGTAAGCTATGGAAAACCTGCACAACACAAAATAACCCAGGTTTAGAATTGTCTCAGTAAGTGAACAGAATTGGCTCAAGAGACATGCCAACAAAAATATATTTCAGGTTGCGTAAACCTCCCTTCAGTCAAACCACTACTAGTGGCTGAACAGTCAACAAGCTAGCATGGAAAATAGTTTCCAAGGTAATCTTGGGCACAGTGGATATGTACAAGTTGAAAGTGCAAGCCTAAGTTTAAGTAATGGGAACAAAGGAGACAGAGGAAGGATTTCCACAATTCAAGAATTTATTTAATAATTCTGTGGCCTGCAGGCCAATCTTCACCTCCATGTTTAAAAAAAAAAAAAAAGTCACTGATGAGTTATTTGGTGATTGTCATGGTGGAGCCGGAAAATGTTGTTGCTTCAGTGGAGGGTTTTAGGATTTGTAGGATTTTGGCAGTGATGTTGATCTGCGGATGAGAAACGCATTAAACAAGATGCATGGGGAAGAGGATGAAGCATGTTTTGCCTGATAGTCTGTTTTAACCTCTACTTCATTGATACTATGACCATTTGTATAAAGGTTGACTGAGAAAATCGGGTGTCACGCAATTTCTAGCAAGTGTGGATTAGGCAATGATGTGTAATGCATATCTATAATAGACAGAGGGAGTTTATAGACTCAAGGGATATGGGCCAATGCTCAGTAGGTGCAATTTGTGTTTACATGTCATGTACCATCCAATGTAACTTCTGTGGGATTGTATAGTTTGTAAGGAAAAGCAGTAGACTTACTTTTTGGTATTCGATGCCTTCAGCTATGATTTGCGCAATGTTGATTTGGGTGGTTTTTGACAGGAAGGTGGTATCATAGATGAAGGGGAGATGGCGCAGAGGGCTGATGGTGGAGTGATAGTTCATTTTGATGTCCAGTTTGGAGTGGAAGGAGGTGGTGAAGCTGACATCTAGATTGACAGGGTGTCTAGAGAGAAGAGTATAGGCATGATGAGAACAAGCAGTTGTGATGAGTCACGTCTGGCTGGGCAAAGGCATTGAGTGGCAGACAGCCTAATTGTAGGAAAGCAGTAATATAAAGTGAAATAAGCTTAGATTGTTTAGTGGCTACAGGAAATGGCTATGGGTAGATTAGGTGAAAAGAAGTCACAACTAAAAGTGGGGGCAGTACAGACAGATGAAGGGAACAGACAATAAACTTGCTAAGAATGTAAAATACATACTTGCTATTTTGAGCAGCCAAGAAGGCAGGTGTAGTTTCGCATTGAATGAAACCACATTGCTGAATCTGTCAGCTTCTTGTAGAACTGCATTGAAGTAGTGTTTCGTTGGGTCTGTGTTAAAACTTTTGAGGGGGGTTACCTCATGGAGGTAGCCACAGAACTCCAGCTTCCTTTTTGGCAGGGCTTGCCATTGTTAACTTGAAATGGAGGTAAAAGTTGCAGCATTGGTAGTTTTTGGCATAATTTCTTGTCAATTAATACATTGTATTGATAGAGATTCCAAAGAAGTCTTACCTTTGTTTGACAATGTAGCAGTAGACGGACTGTAGCAAACTTGAACAAACTTGAACAAAGAATACATTTCAAATTATATCAGCACAGTTACTATGTTACTTAATTTGAGCCATATTGTCCCTTTAAAGTGAACAGAATTGGCAAAAGATGTTGATACATAAGGTTGTGTAAACTTCCAAACAGCCATTAACTTATCAGACTACTGGTTAATAAGCTAGCATGTTAACCATTTGACTCATTCAATTCTGGTGGACATTATGAATAAGGAATACCTTTACACCTCATGTTAGGATAGTAATAATGAATTGGATGGAGCTGATCTTGTACCAACCTGGCGCTCTATGCAGCTTCAATCAGGCTGATTCACAGCATCAGGGGTAGATATATACACAACCTGAGTCGACTCTGATTGGCTGACAGTGGTGTTAATTGCAGGTAGCCCTAAGTAGAAGACCTGGCAGCAGTGATCAGGTGCTGCCCATCTCCAATCAGGCTAATCAGCCCAGCTCCCAGCTCAGCAGCAAGCAACCTGCAATGCAAAGCTGAACAGTATGCAGGCCAAAGTAAATGACAATAGGCCCTATGGCCGTCACATACATGAATTACGACTTTCTGTTCAAAATGCTCCTTCAGTTCTCTAGATAGCACTACACACCTGATAGTATATATTGACTGAGTTATGCCCTAGATTGTGTGAAGTGAATTGTGTATAGATCCATGAGGTTGTAGTGGGGCTTATGGTTTCTGGGATCCATACACTTTTAGGGTAGAACAAAAACAAATGTATAGTATGTGATGGGGTTCAAGCATCTGCGAGGTTAAATGTGATATACAGATGCCAATGGATAGAATAGAATAGAATAGAAAGTTGTTATGTGGAGTAGGTTGATTAGAATATTTTAGATATGAATGAGAAGCACTTTATTTTTTTATAAACCCCTTCATCATCACCACACTTTGGAGGACATCCTTTGTTTTACATGTTGATTGTATAGCAATTATTTTTTACATGTGTAGTTCTGACGTCCATTTTTATCTGACACAGATGTAGATACACCACATAGTCTATCCATCCAACATGTACATAGTACAATGGTTATCCTAGGCACAAACCTAACTCAATGGAGGAGCAATATTACACTGACAATATTCAGAAAGACTCAGGAGATGGTTTGATTTGAGATAAAGGTACCTTGTATTAGAAAAACAAAGACAAGAAATATAGAAATACATTATGGCTAAATAGAATTGCATTTGGATACAGAATTAAATTTAGGATAGGTATAGTGGAGTTGTGCAAGTAGGCTATTGGAAGCTGAATAAGCAATGTCAATATCAATGTGTTATCAAGTCTGTCATGAATAAAATCAATAGGAAATAGAGCTAGGCAATCTTAATTAAGTAACTTTTGCAAGAGATGTTGCGTAGCTGTAATGAGTAAGGAAAAAAGACAGTTAAGTATTCACAAATGTGGGGCAAGCTGTGCTATGTCCAGGGAGCCCCATCCTGCATATTAAGTAGGATCCCCAGAGTAAAATGTGGTCATTTCTACCACTGCAGGTAAAGATTGACAGGCTAATACGGATACTGTAAGTTTCAACACCATTATGGGCTGTCTGTAAACATCAATACTGTAAGTCATCAAACAAATAAGTAAACCAAACCAATGTACTAAAAATATCAAAATGGCTTCACAGATGAGTGGAGGTTCTAGTGTAAAAGTGATGTGTGATGGAGCAGGGGAGGTTCCTGTCAATTGAGCGATTCTGGTCTGTTGGTCCACAGGGGATATTTGGGGGGTGGGTTGGGGGGGGGGGTAGAGCCCTTTGTAGAATGGGCTTTTCAGTGTTGTCGATGACGTTGATGGTAGTTGGGAAGAAGGTCTTCATGAGGTGAGAGTTGTTATTGCTATCGAGCTGGACTGGAACTCTTCAGCCCACGGAGTCAAGATGATGTGAACAGTGGTTTCCTTGCTGCTGATTGAGGACAAAAACTCTTAATAAACATAATTAATATTGTAGAGGATATATTAGTACACCCAATCAAAGAATGGCTTATGTCAATACTTACCCATGATGAAGATAAATCACACATTAGCAAACAGTCAGGTGTATTATTATGACCACAGCCCATGGACATGGATACTGTATTCGTCACAAACCCCTATTGGTCTACAGATACAAATACATTTGATCACCCAACAGTATGGGGCAACTCACAACCACACAGCATATTACTTTGAAATAGTATTACCGGTAATTATTTTGACACAAATAGTTATCTCCTATGTTTATTTAGCTCTATAAATGCTATATACTTTTAAAGAAAAGTCATTGATGAACTTGTTAAAGTTTGACGTCTGGATGGGTTCCTATTCAATGCTCATGAGTGATAGTACACAATTTAATTAGCTAAAAAAAACTAAATAATGATACATTAAAAAATAATCAGCAGAGGGCCTATTTTCTTATTTTTATTAACCCTTCCACCACCACCCCTGCTTTGGAGGACATACTTTGTTTTTACATCTGAATTTTACAACAATTATTTTACACATTATGTTCTTAGGTACATTTTGAGCTGATGAAGTACATGTAGATGTAGCACTTAAGTTTCTTAATTTATACATATATAGCCAAATATATATTACACAGACAATACAATCATCTCCGTATCACTGTCAAGCAAACTGCCACCAGGGGGCAGTACCAAAAGAGAGTGCACTCAATGGTCAAGAGTCCTCATTGGACAGGTGGATCTTCTGCCTGGGACTTCCACTTCCATGCAGTGGTGCCTTTCAAAAACATACATTGTGTTGCTTTTATTTTGAATGCTAAACATCCAAATTCTAATATATTAAGTGCGTTCAGGACCAAAATAACAACAGAGTGGCACTGTGTAGAGGTGAAAGTCCTGGGCGGAACATTTGTGTTGTATAGGAAGCCTAAAAGGCACAAAAATAGACTCTGGGTCCCCAGATTGGTCTATGTCAACACTGTGACCATCAGCTTCAATGGTAGTTGGTGGTGGCAACTGGTTGATTTCTGAGAGGATGAAAACAATATCAATTAGTTTGTTTGCTTATACAAACAGAAGCATAATGTGACATGTGCTTATATATTCATCAGGTCTAAGAACCTATGTAAGGGAGAAATGACGAGTGCCATTGTACCTTGTTGATGGTGCTCACTGATGCCAAGAATGCTCTGGGAAAAGTACAGAAGAGCTGCAGTACTGCTGAAAAAGACATTCACAATATGAGTAAGACAAAGTGAATAATATGATCAGGATAGTTAGACTTCAATGAAAAGATAAGGGAAGTTATGGCTGGGAAGACACTGTATTCAATACCAAAACTAATTAAAGACATAATGTGTATGTGTTTAGTCAACAATACCTACTGTAGAAGAGATTGCAAGGGATAGCCCCTTTGCAGTACAGTTGGGGATGTGGATGAAGGGAGGTGTCTTTGTACACCAGCATTTCATTCTTGTACTGCAGCTCTGAATGAAGTCAAACAGGGGGCTATCATGACTGCAAACACATTTAGTATAGCGTATTGTCAATATGATACAACATAACTATCAGAATTGTTGGAATGGTTAGTGTTGTTGTCTTACAGCAAGGCCCATACCAGATCTGTTTTGTATGGACTTAGCATGTTTTCCTTATGCTTATGTGGGTGTCTTATAGGTGTGCCAGGTTCCTCCCACCATCAAAGACATGTACAGTATGTTAGGGTTAATATCTATAACATCTTAACATTTAGGCTTGTGGACCAGAGGAATAATATTTGCTGGCTGCAATGCTATGGCTAATGGTTATCCTAATAAACTTAACTGCCTCTATACACCCAAATCACACACATCAGCAAACACTGTGACCATCAGCTTTTCTGGTAGGGTGCTGGTGGTAATGGGGTAATTTCTGATAGGATATACAAATCTATTTGCTTTTACAAATCAGATGTAAGAAGCTATGCAAGAGAGAGATGAGATGCAGAGTGTAGTGGTACCTTGTTGAGGGTCCTGACTGTAGCGATGCTAACGATGCTGTTTAATTGTAGAGGATCTGTAGCATTGTTGAAAAGATACATATTTACAATGAGTCAGCCAAAGTGATTCATATGATCAAGACAATTAATCTTACAGGTGAATGAAAACATCAGGAAGTTCTTGGTGAGATGACACTTTTGTTCATCTCAAAAGTGATCAAAGACAGAAATTGTATGTTACCAGTTAACAATACCTACTGTAGCAGAGATTACAAGAGACAGCTCCCTCCCACTACAGTTGGGTATGGATGATGGGAGGTGTGGTCTTTTACACCACCATTTCATTTTTGTACTGCCACTCTCAATGAAGTCAAACACGGGACTGTCAACTTCTCATTAAGCTGTGGAAAAATAACTTACCAACATTTGTAGTCAGGGCTGAATTAAAAGTCCACGAGTGTGTGTGTGTGTGTGTGTGTGTGTGTGTGTGTGTGTGTGTGTGTGTGTGTGTGTGTGTGTGTGTGTGTGAGAGATATAGAGAGGTAGAGAGACATATAGAGAGAGAGAGAAAGAGAGGTCCTTTCTCATAGGATTTCTCAGGTAACAGGTTAGTTGGATGGTTGCAGGGTCATGGAGTTTTTATGACAGGATTCAATGTTTGAACAATCTGGAGAGAGACATGGGAAAAGAGACAATAGAAGAGAATGAGATGTAATTGACATGAGGGATATTCTTTGTAAACGATTAATCAATCAATTAGAAATTTAAACCTATAATTACTGTGTATATGTTGGCAGGTCAGGTAGTCAGATGGGTCAGCTCAGGTAAAGAGTAGATCACAGCCAGACGTCAGTGGGCTCAGTTGTCCATAGAAAACCTTTTTCCAGTTTTTCCTATTAACTCATTCACCGCCAGTTTAGGACTGCCAATATTTAGCACAGGCCAAAGATTTTCATAATTGTTGGTCATCTTTCAAGACCCACAGTAAATTATCTATTAGCACCAGAGTGATTTGCAATACCTCAAAATGAAGATGTACGTCTCTGGGTTCACCAGGAAAAAAAAAGTGAGCTTTTAGCATGTTCTGTACTCTACTTATAGCCATTTATATACACCCTGTTTTCACCCAAAATGTCTCTCTGAGAAAAGAAATTGCAGAAAATGGCATTTATGTACAGCACACAATATCATGCAGAACTCGCTCTCAATTCTTTTATTTTGAACTGTATTGACATCAGACATGTAAATATTATTCATTATGACACAAATGACAAAAAAAAAATATATATATATATATATATGAAGTGCTTTTTTTACATTCAACAATACAGTTTGCTCAGTGTGAGTGAGTGTACAGACAGACACACAGACAGACAGACAGACACACAGACACAGACACAGACACACACACACACACACACACACACACACACAGAGAGAGAGAGAGTTCTGTCCACAGCTGCCTGCAGCTAGATCGCACCTCCTTCCCCCTCCTTCCCCATCAGCGTTTTGCCTCCTCTGCTGCTCGTTTTCCTCCTCTCGTTCGGGCTGGGAGTGGGACGAATGCTGCGACACGAGTCACACGACACAGGAACGGGTCCGCGGCTTGGCTTTGGGACCAGGCGCTGCTGGAACCGGATCGATCATGTTCGTCACGGGTTTGACTAGGCAATCCAGGTTCGCCCTGCAGCAAGGCAGCAGTGCAGCGCGCCGAGAGGCGTTTCAATGGCGTTTTTTCCTCTGTACAAGGAAGCGCGTTTCTCTGTTTTTCCTCTTTTCCTCCTTCTTCCTCGTTTCAAACAACAGCTGCGGTATGTGTTTGATAACGTGCTGTCGGCTACCCTTTGAGGATAGGGACCAGATGACATGTCAGAGGCTGGGTAAGTGTTTCAACTACGCGCTGCACTCATAAAAACAAAAACACGTCAAACACGTCTTTGGCGTGGATGGCTATTTCTGATAAGACGTCAAAGACGTCTTTGGCGGTGAATGAGTTAACAAACTCAAACACAGTTTAATCAAAGTCCAGGTTCCTGACAATCTCAGATTTAATGGCCATCCATGACAGTGCACTGAAGTCCCGTTTGTTTTTGTGTTCTTCCAACTTCTTTGGATTAAAGATAGGATATGGTGCCTCCACCCTTCTGTCTATGTGTATTGATGTGCTCAGCCAGGAAAGGGTTAAACAGAGATTAATTCCAGAATGTCAAGAATATTTGCATTTAGTGGTGATCCAAGTAAATGGTTGTCCCCATGAAAAGTCCATCTTATTTCACTTAAGAGCTGAATGAAAGCTAGAACTTGCCTCAGTAGCTCTTCTGGGTACCTCTTATTTCCTTCCTGTTATTGTACTAGTTGAGCATTCATAGTCCTTCCAGTTGAGTGTCCAAGACATAATAATATGCAAGTAGAGTGCTCCGAGCTTTTCTCATGATCAGACATATGTTCATGGCGTTTCCAGTTAGATCAACCTTTCCCATTAGCAAACTCAGCAACAACTTCATCACAGTCCAGTTTCTTGACAAGCTCAGATTCAATGGTCATCAGTGACAAGGTGTTGTTGCTTTTGTGTTATTGTTCATTCAATGATGGATAGGAATGTGTTGCCTCGACCCTTCTGCCAAGTATTTGGTCATCATCACGGAAAGCCAATCTTTTTGTTTAAGAACAGAATGACAGCGACAATCCATCTCAGCAGGTCTTGCCAGTCTCTCTTCTCTCCCTCCAGTTGTTTCTGCTTTAACAGTCTCATTTCTTCTCTGCCTCAGTCATGGTGGGTAAATTGTTGAAACTATATGAGCTGCATCTGCCATCCCATTATATATAAAAGTGAGTTAATTTGACCTTCCTCTTATTGAATCTTGTTCTAGGGCAACATTCTCCTGGCTTTGAAAAGTTGAATGTGTCTAGATGTAACTGAACAGCCCTCGAGCAGAAGGGCCATGGTTGTCTAGGAAGTCACAGAGAGCAGATCACAGGCAGAGGTCAGCTCAGACATGGTGTTGACATTTTTGTTGTTTATCTGGTCATTTCTCCTCTCAGTCTGTCTCTGTTTCAAGTAGATGGGCCAGAGTTGCCTAGCGAGTCACAGAGTGACAAGCAGTGTAGTGCATTGGGTCCCGCAGGAGTCCTGTTGCAGCCTTCTACAGCACAGGTTGAATGCAGATGACAAACAGATGTTAGATTACAGACACAGGTCACCACTCAGCTCAGGTAGAGATCAGTAAGTGGATTGGTACCACAATCTATTTGAACAATCTGGAGAGAGAAATGGGAAGACAAGAGAAGAGAAGAATATGTAATTGCCATGAGGGAAAACATCTGTTGTGATCTCAATCAATATAGAAACATTTAAAATGTAAAGCTATACTTAATGTGTGTGCTGGCAAGTCACAGCCAGAGGGGTCAGCTCAAGCAGAGAGTAGATTACAGGCAGAGGGTAAATCACAGGTAAGGAGTCAACTCAGGCAGAGATCAGTGGCTGGACTCGCACAACATTCTGTTTGAACATTCTGGAGAGAATTGGGGAGACATAAGAGAATGATATGTAATTAAAATGAGAATTAATATTCTATGTAAATTATGTCGATCAATAATTTGAATAATTTGAAATGTAGAGTTATTCTTACTGTGCGTATAGTATGCTGGCAGGTTCAGGAGTCAACTCAGAGAACAGTGTTGGGGGCATGGTGGGGCAGTGGTAAGCGCTGTCGTCTCACAGCTAGAACGTCCTAGATTCGATTCCCACCTGGGAAGCTGTAAGTGCTGAAGGAATGCGTGCATGTCCTCAAGTGCCCGCTGCCCGGGTGGGGTTGCCAAAAGGGCATTTCTGTGTGGAGTTTGCATGTTTTCCCCATGCCCCCTAGGGGTTTCCTTCATATAGGAACCCCTTCACCAAAACATGCTATATCTTGGTCGCTGATGTAGTGCCTCCTCTAGTCGTTAGGGGCGTCTGCTTGGATCACAGTTCAGGAGTCAACTCAGGCATAGAACATTGAGTTGATTCACACAGCATTCTGTTTGAACATTCTGAAGAGAAATGGGGAGACACAAGAGAAGGGAAGGATATGTAATTAACGCGAGAGATCACATTCTTTCTAAATTATGTAAATTAATAATTAGAATCATTTGCAATGGAAAGCTATACTTACTGTACGTATGCTGGCAGGTCACCAACAGTCAGAGAGGCCGGCTCAGGCAAAGAGCAGATTACAGGCAGAGGGCAAAGCACAGACTAGGAGGCAACTCAGACAGAGATCAGTGAATTGACTTGCACAGCCTTCTGTTTGAACATTCTGGAAAGAAATAGGGAGAAACAAGAGACTGATATGTAATTAACATGAGTTAACATTCATTGTAAATTATGTCAATCAATAATTTGAATAATTTTAAATGTAAAGCTATACTTACTGTGCGTATGCTGGCAGGTCAACGACAGTCAGAGGGGTCGGCTCAGGCAGAGAGCATATAGCAGGCTGAGTGCAAATCACAGTTCAGGAGTCAACTCAGGCAGAGATCAGTGAGTTGATTCACATAGCATTCTGTTTAAACATTCTGAAGAGAAATGGGGAGACATAAGAGAGGAGAAGGATATGTAATTAACATGAGAGTTAACATTCATTGTAAATTATGTCAATCAATAATTAGAATAATTTGAAATGTAAAGCTATACTTACTGTGCGTATGCTGGCAGGTCAACGACAGTCAGAGGGGTCGGCTGAGGCAGAGAGAAGATTACAGGCAAAGTGCAAATCACAGTTCAGGACTCAACTCGGGCAGAGATCAGTGAATTGACTTGCACAGCCTTCTGTTTGAACATTCTGGAGAGAAATAGGGAGAAACAAGAGACTGATATGTAATTAACATGAGTTAACATTCATTGTAAATTATGTCAATCAATAATTTGAATAATTTGAAATGTAAAGCTATACTTACTCTGCATATGCTGGCAGGTCAACGACAGTCAGAGGGGTCGGCTCAGGCAGAAAGCACATTGTAGGCTGAGGTCAGCCTAAGTCAATGGCAGAGTGTGGACAGACTCAGCCTCAGGTAGAGGTCAGTTGATGGGGTAGTACAGGCACAGTTGCCCTTAGACTTCTTTTGGGCTTTCCTATTAGCAAACTCAGTCACAGGTTTATCAAGGTCCAGGTTTGTGACCAGCTCAGATTCAATGGCCATCTGTGACAATGCACTGAGGTGCTGTTGTTTAGCTGAAAGATGGGATGTGCTGCATGTATCCTTCTGTCCATGTTTATTGATGTGCTTACCCAGGAAAGGATCAGATTATTTCCAGAATACCAAGATAGTTAGTATTCTGTGGTGATCCAAGTAATCGGTTGTTGCCAAGAAAAGCCAATCCTCTTTTACTTAAGGACTGAATGACCGCTATACTCTGCCCCAGTAACTCTTGTCTCCTTCCCATTGTTGCACTTGTTGAGTATTCAGTCCTCCTTCCATGTGTGCCAAAGCAATGATAACATAAGTAGAGTTCTCTGAGCTATTATCATGATCAGACACACTTTCAGGGTGTTTCCAGTTAGATAAATTACTAACAAATAAGATTGTTCTCTGTTGAAAAGAGCATGCGAGCAAACGTAAAATATTCCGGTCAGGGTTTGAACAACATGACACCATCTTGTGAAACTTGTTTCCCCATTTGGAAGCCGACAGCTCAGTAGATCATTAGTAATGGAGCTTTTTTACCACTCAAACCCCCATCATGGGTTAAGAGTTGCTTCTTCAGTGGTGAAAGGTACCCGGTCCTCAATCAATAACAACAGCGTGAGCCTCTTCATTGATTTTTTTCCCTACAGTGCCGGATCATCAGCTTTCAAAATCCACTGCTGCTGCAATTGGGAGCTGCTGCTACAGCTAGCTTCAGGTAGTTGTTGTTGTTGTTGTGGTGGTGGTGGTTGGCTGCTGCACCAACGTTTAACTTTTCATCCAGTCTCAGATTAGGTTGCACCATCCTCTTCTTCAATGACTATCACATCGGCAGCATTGTTGTCACTATTGTTAGCTTTACCAGCAACAGATTGTTGTGGAAGGTGGCTGCTGCTAGCACTAAAATTGTTTCTCTTCTATTTGTGGGATCCACTTCTGCTTGAGTTATCCATCATTTCGAGCAGTCTGGTGAATATGTACTTGGGATGAAATGCACATGTGCAAGGTCTGGTTCCAAACCATAATGCATTGCAGCATGAATAATGCCTTGTGCCTGTTCAGGAAACTGAGCCTACTTTGGTGAGTTTCCGAGGGAACAGTCATATGTCGATCAGAGAAATGTCGGGAAACTCAAGCATAAATTAGTACATTGGATTGTTTTAAGAATTTTGTTTTTACAGCTAGGGGTTAGGGGCCCAAGCAAACCAGTCTTAATTTTGTTAAAGAAAACCCCTATTCAACACCTTTTTCTTTTTTCTGACCAAAACTACAACTAGACTAAAACTACAAAAGATACAAATGACCAAAATGTGACTACAATTAATAACCAGGGCCCGGTTGTTCAAAAGGGTTTCATCTGGATAAAACTGATGCGGATTTGCAAAACCTATTTTTGGCTATCCAGGATCACATAATCCATCTTATTTTTGTGCTGGTCTTTCAAAGCAACATCGGATTGGATTACCCTGATCCGGATACAAACTTTTCAGGATTACCAAATCCGGATAACCAGTCATCGAAATGGGATAGGCTATCAGGCTACGTAGCTATGTAAAGAACAACAGGTAGAATAGCCACTGTGGGGTTACTTCAAGAGTTTTTTTTTGATTGGGTAATGACTGAGGATTGTGTCGGTGTGATTAATATACAGTGATAAGTGACAGTTAGAATAAAATATATAATTTGTGTTCAATAATGATAGCTGTTTGGGGGATTATTTTATGAGGCCAAAATCTTCCTATTTTGCTGTACTGAAAGGCTGAATACATAGTCTATGTCTACTTTATATACTTAATCACTAACGGATGAACAAATTAAGTGAAAATCTTATGAATAAATGTATATACTGTATACTGCATGATCTAAATATTGGATTATTTAACCAATTTTAAAGTTTCATTACATGTTGTGACTGAAATCCACCTTTCTGCTGGGATCAGTTTAATCCTGATTTGTTTGGATCAAAGGTTTTGAACAAAGCATACTGAAGTTTTGATCCAGATCAAAACCAAGATTGGATTACATAATCCAATCCGATTTCAGAATCCTTTATTTCTTTTGAACAACCCATTTTCAAAATTTGATCCAATCCGTTATCCAAAATCCAATCGGATTACTTACGGACCAACCGGGCTCAGTTTACTTCAAAGACCAAGACTAAAACTAAATCTAAAATAGTTGCTAAAATTGGGATGGGCAAATTGATGGTAAAGTCAAGGTTAAAGCTATCAAACTGGTATGGAATCGAGATATTACACTAGTCAAAGTGTTAAATGTTAAATTTCAAGATACATACAACCTGTCAATCTTGATTCCAATTTCCAATACTTGTAATTGCCCCCAATTGAATTAGTTTAAATACAAAAAACATTTGGACTAAAAGCAATGATGAAAGGTTGACTAAAATGTATTGAGTTTTTGTTGATTAAAACTGGAATAAAATGTTTTGAGTTGTTAGAAAACTAGACCAAAACTATCAAGCATAGACATGACTAAAATGTGACTAAACCTAATAAGAGTTTTCATGCTAAGACTAAGAATAAGACTGAATATAAAATAGTGGCCAAAAACTGATTCCTATTTCGAATCCTTGCAATCAGCTAATTAAAGTAGTTTAAACATATAAAACAGTTTGACTAAAAGTAAAGAGTAAAAGCTGACTAAAATGTAATGACTTTTTGTTAACTAAAACTGGACTGAAAACATATGATTAAAATGTGACAAAACTATTGGCCGTTTTAATTCAAAGACTAATGCTCCAAACGCACTGGGAGCGATTTTGACACACGTCAATTTCCGCTTAGTTTTGAGCACCTGTTACTCTGAGGCTGTAAATCATCCTACCGCGGTCTGATGAGTGGAGAAAAAGAAGGCAGCATTGTGCGGATGAGGATTGAGTAAATAAAGCAATCCACTCTCTCCAAACTTTTGCCGAATCATGCTGATGTGTTTAGAAGAGCATTTGCACTTTGTTCATAGTCTCGCATTATATTTTACATGTTTGCTATATTACACTGCGGTGAAAGTGTTTGCAGAGTGGCGACAGACTGGATGAAAGTGGCTACACAGAAAGGAGCAGAGGGAAGAGAGAGCTGAGAGTGCTCTGGTTACTGTTGGGTTCTTATTGACGCTCCAAAATCTAAACGGGGTTGGAGTCGGGGGTCAAGGCAGTTCAACACCTGTCAGAACACTATTGGTGCACATTTGGCCATTTAAAACAATGGGTGGACTTCAAAATGTTACTATCAGATGCTCCCAGTGCGTTTGGAGCTTAAGAAGAACACTAAATCTAAAATAGCTGCCAAAATTAACACAGAAGCAAAGAAAAAAAATGTTTGCTTGGGCCTCTAATCACCAAAAAAAAGTATATATGTATATATAGTTTTATTGAGAGACAAACACAAATGCAGTTAAATCCAAGCCAATTAAAGACAATTGAAACTAATTTCAAGCAAATTCAAGTCAATGCAAGTCAATTTGTCAGTTTTTGTTTAGTTCAGACTTTCTTTGGAATGCAATGCCAAAATGTAAAGGCTCTGTCCCTCAAAATCCATACAAATAAGACCAAGTCTAGAGATTAAAAATACCAATTAAGTACAATGCATTCATGATAGCTGAAATATGTAGGCATTATACTCACACAGATGTTTGTGGTGTCAATGTCTTTGATGTAGATGTGGTCGATCAAAGTCCCCTTCTCAGTGGTAGGCTCATTTACAACTTGAGAGAAGCCATGTTGTTCCATTTGTGTTCTAATTGAACTTCCTACCATCAGGTTTTCGTTGAAATCGCCCAAGATGATTTTGCCTCCTGTTTTCATGTTCATATGAGTAATCAGATCATTAAGCTTGGCACGGAATGTTGAGAGCTGATATGATGATGGTCTATAAATCACTGCAACTTGTGTTTCCAGCTGTGGGAGCTCTAATAGAAGACATTCAATATTCATGCAGGGCACATCTGGCACATGACATTGCATGTTGTCTTTGCAATATACACCAACACCACCATGTTGTTGTTCTCGCAATTCTGCAAACATTTCTCCATTTGTATCATATGCAAGATGCCGTGGTTTGCTATGGAAGACAAATCCATTAACATGTGTATCATCATTGCAATCATTTGGTGCAAGCCAGGTTTCTGTAACACAGATCATGTCTGCCTCCATGTATCTTGTGTCTTGTCTTATGCATTGAACATGGGATGAGAGTCCCTGTACATTGTGCAATAGAATCTTGCATGATGGTAGTGATACGTATGTTGATGGTTTAATGAATGCAGGCATTTCCTGGAGTGATTTTTCAATTTTATCATTGGAATATATCGCTTTCGGGTCAAAATCTTCAATTATCAGTCCCTGTAGAGATGTCACCCGACTCAAAGCTACATATGCTTGTCCTGGAGCAAATATCTTTTTCAGAGAAACAACTGCCTTTTCCACTGTCAAACCTTGGACTTTATGAACAGTGCAAGCCCATGCTAATCTCAATGGAAACTGACGTCGTACAGCACCAGTATTCATCTTTCTGTCTTCATCAGGCTCAATTGGAGTAGCTTTTTCAAATCCAAGTTGTGCACATGGTTTCTTACATCGTGCCGCTTTTCCAACTTTTTCATCATCAAAGGTGACATATATCACTGAGGTTTTTTTTTACCATCCTTAAGACACACTTTAGAAACAGTGCCACATGCTCCATTAACTAGTCCATCAGATGTATTGACATTTTTCAGAAGCATGACACGTGCACCTTCTCCAAGAGAGAGTGTTTTTGGTAGACAGGTTTGATGAACCTTGATAGAACCATCTTTTTTCTGTAGTATTCCATCTTTGGCAATCTTTTCGTAATCTTCTGCGTCAATACAAATAATATCAGAACATGTTTTATCCAACATGTTGAAATTGTGGTCATCGACCTGTGCATTTGTGGCATAAATGTGTAGAGCATCACTTTCTTCTCCTTCACCTGTTTCACATTGCTGTAGTATGCACATGTCCGACTGCTCAAGGTCTTGATTCTTAGGGTGTTTCCTTAGGCGATTCAGTAATTGAGCAAAATCTGCGTCTTTTTGACGAACAATATCTGTAAGTTCGGCCAGAGTAAAGTTATCTCCCCATAAATTAATAAAATCATTTGGCTCTGTATAAAGGGCTTTTCCTCTCACAGGGGGCAACTGATAGAAATCGCCAACGGCAATAACACAGATGTTCCCAAACGGAGAATAATCACCGGTCTGCTTTATCTGTCTCATTCTACCACTCACGTACCTCATAAGCTTATGATCCATCATCGAAGCTTCATCAATAATCAAAATTTGAAGATTTCCCAGCTTTGCTCTCAAAGTGTTGATTTTGTCTTGGCCCAGAGGATGATATGTTGCCTCTGAATCAATTGGAATTGAAAAACTGTGATGTATTGTTTCTCCGTTGATATTGTAGGCTGCAACACCAGTTGGAGCAGTCAGTAACACATGTGTTTCGTCAGGGTTATCCGACAACTGTGACAGTATACGACATGTTTCATAATGTATGGCTTTGATCAAATGTGATTTTCCAGTGCCAGCCCCTCCTGAGATGAACACATGAAACGGATCAGGATTTTGCCCTTGAACCTTTTGTATACACCACTGATGGATTTTATAGAAAATGCTGGATTGCTTCTCATTCAATGAGGAAAGCAGCTTCAGAGCTTCTGGTCTTGGCATTCTGTGATCATTGGGTTCAATTGTACAGACAGCTTCTTGTTTTGGCTGTAAATCTGGGATGATTTCGTCAATGTCTTCAGTATCCAACATTTCATTTTTTTTGTTTTCATGATCTTCCAGTCTTTCCAATTCAGATTCAGGACACATTTCTGCCCATGCATCTTCCATAGGACCATTCATTTCGACATCTTTTTGGGCTTCTTCAATTTTATCTGCCTCAGTTTCAAACAGGTTTCTGTTTGTGTCAACCACACATTTCACAGCCTTGATGCCATCAGCAGTTTTTACAAAGCCTGTACTGTAGAAGCTTTCAAAGGTACCAAATGTTGGCGGTTTCAATTCCTCCTCATTGTAATGGGGTAAAAAAAGCTGTAAAATGCTCTGGAAATACTTTTCTGGAGTTTTTGGTGCTGAAAACCGAGCATACCGTACAATAGCAGCATCAGTGCGTATTCTCTTCTTTACAAATCCCAAGTCACCACTCAAAGCAATGGGATCACGTGCTTTTTCTGATTTGGACAGTACTCTATATTCAGCTGCAAAGCTGGCCAAACACTTTTCAGAGAATTCGGTACTTTTAGGTCTGCCTTTATATCTATCCGTTATGCTGGTCATCCATATCTTTTTGTCACCTGTATCATCACATTGATCTTCGACATTTTTCTTTTGCAGGACATGGAGTGGCAGGCTCATACGCACTGTGTGATCACCAGTTGGAATAAACACAACCTTTCTAGATCCCTCCTTCAGTCTCATGCTGGTCAGACGATAGACACTTTCTTGGGCAGAAACTTCTCGGTTATACAAATACACAGAGCCAAGTTTCTTCAAAGCCTGTTTAGCATCCATGTTGTCATTTGCAGCCTCTTTTTGTGCACGTTGCAGCAGTAATCCCATTTCTCTTTCCGCTTTTGAGATATAAGAGATGATGTAAACAATGCAGGAGTAGGCATCGCACACATATTGTATATCCATATTTCCATTCCAGCAGCGCATAAGATGTCTATTATACTGGTTTATCCAAACATCACTTACCTTTCTTTTCAGAACAACATTGGTTTTGTTTGTGATCCTTTTGTACGCAGCCTCAAATCCTTCCTGAGTAATGCCAATAGAGGCAAACAATTCGTCAGCAGAGGCAAAGGTGGCTTCAGAGTCCAGAATTGCTTCTTTCACCATTGATACAATATTTGCTGCCTGCTCCCTAGGCATTTCCTCACTTTGTACATCATTTGGAGAGTTTTCTGAACAGGGATGTTCCTCTGATTGCTCATTTGTCTTGTTCTCTTTCTCATCATCTTTCTTGCTTCTTGTGATAAATGTATTGTTAGTTGGTGGTCGTGGAAAGTTGAATCTGCAAGTTTTGCCTCCTTTTTTGCATGTTTTTGAGTGTCTTTTGCTATGCTGTTGTACAGCAGAGACAATTCCATGCATCTCTTCATCATCATCGGGCGGCATTTCACATGTCACGTATTTATCCACAAATGCCACAACAGCATCATCATCTTCGCGATCAATTTGAGGTGCATTCTCCACCCAGAACAAACAGTGTACATGAGGTGATCCACGTTGCTGGAATTCTACTCTGTAGAAATAATCCACAATTTTACCAATTGGCTGTGCTGGAGACATGATTACCTCTTTGAGGAAAGAATGGAATCGTTGATCAAACATTCTTGCTGCTATCACAGAGTTTCTTTGCAACAGGCCACATCTCTCAGACCAGTCCAGCTCATCAACGGATTTTGTGGATCCCTCTACTTTCAAGATACATTCCAGAATTTCTGGCCATCGCAAATCAGCAGATGAAAAGGAACAGAACCATGTTGGAATTCCCAATTGCCTCACCATGGCAAATAAATATTTTTGTGCACTTTGCCAAAAAGCAGGTGTGCCCCTTATAGGCTTCATGAATTTGTAGCCTTGATCACAATTCAAAATCCTCTGAAGAGATTCTTGGTTCATGAGCATTTCGGCTGTGACAGGCCTGTCTGTTTCATGTCCTTTCCTCATTGCTATTGAGACGTTTGATACAACCTGATTAAGTTCTGACCAATATTGTGCGTAGAATATGTAAACTGCATTCTTTCCAAATCTTCCGTCGGCATTTTGAATGCGTACATTCAAATATCGTGATAATGTCAACTTCACAGGTCTACGATCATGAAAGGTTCCATGTCCTCTTGGGAAAAGTACAGGAAAACATTTTGCTTTATTAGTTTCATCCATTAATAATCTTACAGGGCTGTTTCCTTCTGCCGGTGCCACAGATAGAACATGGTCAAAGTGCTGATCCAAAACTTCTTGTGCAATGTCAACAGGTTGTAAACATGTGTCCATGAACATACCATGTTGCTGTTTGTCAAAGAGTGTTTCATCCATGGGTTCTTCCTCAATTTCAGGCGTCGTACTTTCATTGTGGTCTGGACACATTGGTTCACAGTTATCATGCTCATCTGCTTCTTCCTCAATTTCTTCTTCAATTTTGCTTAAGGGATTCACCCATTCATTATTGAACTCCACATCTTTATACCATATGTTATTGTCTTTCAAATATATCACCGCTATCCGTACTTTTTCTGCGTGAACGTGTTGATATTCATAAAAGCCTTTGTAAGACAACTTTCTCTTCAACTTAACAGGAATAATGATATCGTCATTATCTGATCTTGGAAGGACATTTGTTATGTTACTGATATTAGAAGGGACACATATCACTGGTCCATGCACACCATTCTGTCCACCTCGTGGCAGCGCCAGCATTTTCATGAATGGGATATTTTTTGCTATTAGGTGCTGTTCAATTGAGTTCAAATTGTTTAGTTGTGGTGGAATTTCATCTAAATGCAAATTGTTTGCAACACTTTCTGCTGGCATTGCACCAACAAGAATCTTCCGGTGACACGTGTAACATAGCCATAACTGCCCAGAAGGACCACTTTTCAAAGGGCAATCTTGAAGACAAGTGTCACCACATTTATGAAGATATGTTTCAGTGATACATTTTCTAGCCATAGAAGCGACCAGTTCTCCTTTTACTGAATAGAGCTCTTTCTTGCATTTTAGTACTTGATGTTCAAACAGTAGTCTATGACATGATGCGCACACATATTGCGGACCCATGCGTGTCTTCCATTTGAATTGCTTATATACATTGTCCATCTGTTGCGATTGTTCTCTTTGTTTGGCACGTCTTTCTGCATTTGTCAGTTTGAGGTTTTCAGCAAAAACGTTGTCAATCTTGTACTTATTCACGCTGGAGCTCCTGAGCTTTTGTCGATACTCTTCATTTTTTGCATATTTGTCTTTGCCCCGCTTAATGAGGTTTTGTCTATATTCTTCATCGTCTGCATACTTTTCTTTGCCCTGCTTAATGAGGTTTTGTCTATATTCTTCATCGTCTGCATACTTTTCTTTGCCCTGCTTAATGAGGTTTTGTCTGTATTCTTCATCGTCTGCATACTTTTCTTTGCCCTGCTTAATGAGGTTTTGTCTGTATTCTTCATCGTCTGCATACTTTTCTTTGCCCAACTTGATCTTTTTGGTCCAGTATTGTGCATCATTGGTATACTTTTCTTGAGTGCATTGCTTCTTTTTGGTTCTGTGCTCCTCGTCTTCATGATACCTTTTATATGCATGCTCAATCCTTCCTTGCACATTCGTCTCATATGCCTTCTTTTTCCTTGTAAGATCACGGTCACTTGACACAGACGTCCCCTTGGATGTGCTATGTTTGTTTGATTTGCTACACATGAAAGCACACTCTCCGGAATCTCTCAATTTGACACAGGAGACCACTTCATAGTGCGAGTTGTTGCAATGTTTCAGGTATACTGCTCTCCCCTTGTTTGCATTTGGGCTGGTAGAGCTGTACTTCAACCACTTCTGTTGGCTGTATGTAAAAATGTTTACACCAAATAGATCTGCAGCTACCTGTATTTCAACCTCAGTTGCCCAACTTCCAACATATTTAATCCGTGATTGTTTCAGATATGTTTCCACAGAACTAAAAGCATGTCTGAGTGTATGGACATAGTCACATGGATTGTCCTGGAGATGTTTAACCACAGCAACTCTGACTTTCCTGTGATTGCTTTGGTCGTTGCTGATCGCATATGATAGAGCTCTAAAAAAGCAGTTACCATCCGCTGCAATGAACTGCGTACCACAAGGGTCACCCATAGGAATAGGGTCTTTTCTGGTGATAGTATCATCAGCAATATAGGTAATATTTAGTTTTGCACAAAGTCTTCTTTGGTCCTGAACTGTGAAGGGATAAAATGAAAAGGGTGTACCCTGCGACTCACCAATTACAGTAACTTCATCTGCACCAGATTGCGAGGTCGTTGGAACAGCCATGTTGGTGACTGCAGCTTTGGTTGCACTTTTACCTTGCAAGACATTCTTTTCATTTGTGTCGTCTCTTCTGGTAAGTGAACACCTGAACTTCTGTGGACCTGATTGCATATGACTCACAACAGCTCTGACACCAGTAATTTCAAAATCTTTTCCGACAGCATCCAATGACATAGCAAGCATAGTAATATGTCCGTACAGTGAATCAATAGTATCATGGTACACCACAACACTTGTACCTCCATCATCAAGAGCGCCATCTGTGTTCCGGGCATGTGGATCTATCAAGGCATACCATGGTCCTCGTTTGATGATCGCACAGGTAGCTTCTGAAAAAGTCAGCAAACATGCATCATAGGCAGCAAATGTTAGTTTCATTGCTTCATCAAAAGACCAAACAATATCTTGTAGCTCAGAGTCAACCACATCCACAAAAAGTAATCCAGGAAGTGAGTCAGCATAATCTATTGCCATTTTTCCATTCCACAGTGTGTGCTCCTTGGGCAATTCACTAATAGCAACAAACCCATCTATATGATCATTGATTGCGCCTTGTCGTCTCATTACAGTATACAGCTGGTTCCCTTTATACAGAACATCATCCAAGGTTGCTGTTGACCATGTTAGCACATTAGTGAGCACACTTTTCAATATTGCAGTTAGACTATTTACTGCACATTGTTTACCAGCATTTGCTCCAAATCGTCTGTCTCCTTGATCAAATGAGCCTTTGATTACTCGTGCCGCTGGCTGACAATCAGCACTTACCGTCATGTCTGAAACAGTTCTGGAATTACATGGAACACTTCCAAGATCAGAAGAGAAATTAGACACATTTGGTTGTGCATGATTATCACAATCTTTGACAGGAGGAGGGAACTTTGACTTTCTGATTGTAGCAGTCTGGCTACGAATGGCATCACAATGGCAACCTGCAATGGAATCAATAGCATGGCAATTAATGTCATCAGTATATTGACAAATACAGTTATTTGCATGTTGATCAATGATATGACAGGCGTTTGACAAGCGTTTGACAGGCGTTTGACAGGCAGTTTGACAGGCAGTTTGACAGGCAGTTTGAGTGGCAGTTTGACAGGCAGTTTGAGTGGCAGTTTGAGTGGCATATAGGCGCAGTCCATGTCTCCACTCCTGGAGTCACTTCCTGACATTTTCGCTGCCTCGCTTCCTTTTCAGGAGTCGTTAGCTTTAGTAATTGAGCCTTTTTTAGAGGTGGCACAACCTCAGACAAATCAAGCTGCGCTTCCTTTTCAGGAGTCGCTAACTTTTCAGTACGAGCCTTTTTTAGAGGTGGCACAACCTCAGACAGGGAAAGCTGCGCTTCCTTTTCAGGAGTCGCAAGCTCTTCAGTACAAGCCTTTTTTAGAGGTGGCACAACCTCAGTATGCGCAGCAAGCCTCCGCTTGGCTGCTTCGCTCTTGGCAAAATTCTTCTTTCTCGGCATCTGAAAAATATAAAACACAATTAGCTCCATATATATTTGGAAATTGGACACAATCTTTATCAGTTTAGCTTTGTACACCACCACAATGGTGAGATGAAACAATCAAGATGTGATTCAACAGCAG
Source organism: Poromitra crassiceps (assembly GCF_964638095.1). Classification (NCBI taxonomy): domain Eukaryota; kingdom Metazoa; phylum Chordata; class Actinopteri; order Beryciformes; family Melamphaidae; genus Poromitra; species Poromitra crassiceps. Next base: position 2,827,834 of record NC_139638.1, on the reverse strand, counting down.
ACTTCCAGCTTTAAATTTACATCCAAATCAGTACAGTGTAGGAATTACATTTTAAGGAACCAAATAGGGATGCACCGATTGCGATTTTGTTGGCCGATTCCGATTTCCGATTTTTGAATAGTCTGACTTGCCGATACCGATTTTTGCCGATTCCGACTTTTTTTTCTAAGAACAATAATTGGCAGGGTATTTTTTTACATTTTTACTTTGCTTTAATAGAAAATTAACATTCATGTCACATTTCTTATCATTTGCATGAGGTAGGACGATCTCACTCAAAAACATCTCAAAATAAAAGTGTTCCAGGTTACTGGACAGAGCTTTTCTTTTTTGTGTAAATACAATGAATATAAAACAATTAATTCCAGTATATCCCACAGCTATCATGCATTTACTTTTCCAAAAGAAAAAAGGTGCAACAGAACAGGGGCTCCAGATGGACCCCTATGGGGTTTAATGTTTTTTTTGTATATGTCCCTACCAAATAAACTAATAAAATAAAATAAATAAACATCAAAATGTTATCCATGGACAAGGAGTTTATAGCCTATAGCTCTGGAGCCCAGAGACCTTCGAAGCCATGCCCACTCTACAGTTGTGGATTTGGCTGTTGTTGAGTAGCCTAGATGAGGAAATGAGTTTGAGTTGACTCCGTTTGAATATTGTAGTTTACACACAGAGCGCGTTTTTTTTTATCCGCCATTCGGAAAAAATCATCTCGCACACTGGTCCGATGCGTTTTATTATTATGTTCGTTGTTCTATTCGCAATACGAAACACAAGTCCTCTCCTGGCTGTATCCACGTTACAACGTGAGTCGTGACTGACAGATAGCAGCAGCAGCAGTGAAGTGGATGCTGGTCGGGGAAGAGCTGGTGAGGTGAAGCGAGCCGCTCAGACTGTTGTGGACTCCAACCTACCCTGCCCCTCCGCGGCTCCACACCGACGAAGACATGCTGTGGCATGTGTGTAGTGGCAGCTTTTGTTTTGGCTGCAACTCATCCGTCTCTGTCTCGCTGCTTTTGGGTGCGCGCACGTCACTTGAAAATCGGCTCACAGAATCGGCATTTTAGAGTGACCGGCGCAGATCACCGATCGAGGCCGATCAAGTGAAAATCGGCCATTTCCGGTCACGTGCTGATCGATCGGTGCATCCCTAGAACCTAAAGTACTTGGGCAAACTAACATATCATCGAATTGTCCAATGGGTTCTTGAGCATTTGGCTGAAAGTGAGCAGATATTATTGCTCAAAGGATGTCAGAATTCATCCTGCTGCTGTTGTCAGCAGTCACAGCTTCCATAAATACAATGCAACTAGATCCATTGATAAGCATACATGTCCACATATGTATAGCAATGGAAATTTAACCAACTCACTTCATTCCCTTGTATTCATTGATGATATATACATTTAATTCAGAACCCATTGAACAATTGGATGATTATGTTACTTTGTCCAATTACATTTGGTCTCTTAACACATTGAGTGCCAGCCGTTTTTTCAATCCTGTAGGTAAGTTGTGCCAGGGGTGTTTTTGACGATTCTGGCTCATTTTACAACAGCCGAGGATTCTTTTCTGTTAAGACTTCGTGAACACCAATCATCTAAAAAGAACTAATAGAATGTGTGCTTTCTCTGTCTAAAAGAGTTAGTTTGTAGAGTTAGTAGTTATGTAGATATTAGCCGTTGAATACAGCATGGTTTTGGCCTCTGAGAAGGAAAGCTGAGAAAAATGCAGTTTTGTGAAATTCAATCAAACAGCCAGAACAGTCACTTTAACCATTTATTTTTGGCATCAGTGAGACATCAGACATCTGAACAATAGTTGTTTTCAATAATGGAGGAATAATACAAATAATAAAATAAATAAATGTCAAAATAAATACAAAACAAGAGCAGACCACAGGTCACTCAGCTTTTTTTTTTTTTTTATAGGTTTTTTTTTTTTATAGGTTTTTTCGGTTAGTGATCAAACCGGTTTGGGCTCGTACACCGAATCCAGAACTGCTCCAAAATGTAATGGGTACTTCCTTGGCCCATGTTACACCCATCCACAAAGTTACATGAAAATCAGCAGGTACTTTTTATGTATTCCTGCTAGCTAGCAAACAATCAAACAAAGAGCAAAAACAATCCCTGGCAGGTTTTTTTTTTTTACGACCCATGCCTACTCAGCGCCAGCGCCGCTGAGCAAGGTTCTTGTCTGAGTGGTACTCCTCATAGCAGCTACCCCTGTGTAATGAGACCCCACATTTGACACACATGTAGCGTGTCTCTCTTCTAAGATTTTTCTTTGCACACATGCTACACCTCCTCGTTGGGGCATCTTTTTTGGGTGTGGCTGGTATGAGGACCATTACATGGCCCGCTAGATTGACCTCCAGCCTGCATTGAGGGTCCAGGTATGGTCGCCGGGGCATGGTTGCAGGTTGGTCACTGCCCCCCGCCCCCACCTCCTCCCCGCCACCCCCCACCTCCTCCCCGCCACCCCCCACCTCCAGGTCTGGTCCATGCACCGACAACACTCAGGATGAAATCCAGCAATGTTTCACACTTTCTCTGGCGTTTAGCTGGGTGTTTAGCTTTGTACAGAACAAAGGCGTTATAAAAAGAGATCTGAAACATGTACATGACAAATTTGAAGGGCCACCTGGATGTCTTCCTGGCAAACGGATAGTACGCAATGTTGTGATCCAATCTGTCGACCCCATTCATGTACTTGTTGTAGTCTACCACACACTTGGGTTTTGTGTGTGCGACCCTCTCTCTGCTGCCTTTCTGCCTGACCTGCACCGTCTCCATCGTGTCGTCGTGCAGCGTGGAAACCATTTTCACGATTCTTTTATCTCGCCAGGCCAGAACCATGGTGCCACCATTGTGGCGCATGACCATTTCCCCCAGCTTCACGGTGTGGTTGGTGACCATGGTAGCAGGTGGCTCGCCCCTGTTCTTCCTCAGAGTGCCACAGACATGTGTCTGACACTCCAGCAGCTGTGCACACATTCCAACAGAGTTGTAGTAGTTGTCCATGTACAAATGGTACCCCTGCCCTGCCAAGTCCCCGAGGAGGAACTCCACCGTCTCGCCTAGGGTGGACCGCTCACCACAGTACGGCTTCATGTTGTAGCAGTAACCTGTCTGGGAGTCACAGAGGATGTAGGACTTTATCCCATACTTTATGGGTTTCTGTGGGTTGTACACTTTGAAGGCCAACCGCCCACGCCACAGGAGCATCCCCTCATCAATACTGATGTTTTGACTCGGTGTGAACATGTCTCTGAACTTTTCTAACAGGTCGTTCAAAACTGGCCGGACCTTGAACAACTTGTCTGCACCATCAACATCAAAATTGTTACTGAAATGGAGGAATCTTGTTAGCAGTTGAAAGCGGTTGCGAGACATGGTTTTGTTGAAGTGGGGGGTAGCAGTCAGTTCATTTGTGGACCAGTACATGGCCAGTTTAGGCTTCTGGACGATCCCAGTGAGGAAGTATAGTCCCAAGAAGCTCTTGAGTTCTGCCACTGTAGTGTCCTTCCACCTCCCAAGCCTTGAATGTGGCAGAGCCTCACTGACCTGACTGATGCACTGGTGTGCATACAAGTTTGGACTACAATAGCCTGGAGCAGCTCATCGTCCAGCAAGAGCTGGAAGAAGTCAACTGGTTCAGCAGCACCACCACTATGAGGACCCGGTTCTGCTGTGAAGGGGATGTGGGTTGGCTCCCAGTCAACGTCACTCCAGCCTGGACCTGCACGCCGTTTCCCACTTCCAGCTCCACTGCCACAATCTGCAAATTATAGAAATACATAATTACCATAAAATAGTGTTTTTTATGTGTGGTACTGAATGCTGGCTGGAACCTGTGATGTGAAAATAAACCTGATTCTGAAGTGTGCTCTTACCCATTTTCCTGGCACCAGAGGCTGTAGCACCAGTACCGCTACAGCTGGCTGCCTCAGGCTCATCTTCAGACTGTTCAGAGTCTGAAATAAAGTAAAATGAATTGACTGACTGCTGGCTTTTGTATAGTCATAGTAATTACATTTCCACAAGTTACACAAGTCATCTCAAACATCGTCTTACCACTGCTCTCTGGAGCTTCGCTCCTCGACGGGGCCCACTCCTCCTCAGAATCCTCCGCGTCTGGAGAAGACTGGAGGTCACTCGACTCGGACTCAGTCGTGAGCCCTGCAGCCGCAGCCGCGACATGCAGAGGCTCACCCCGTTCATCATCCGAGACCTCGGAATCGGTCTCCGGCACAAGCTCGTTTCGGACGGAAAAGAAATCAAGCAGTGATCTCTGATCGGCCGATCGCTTGCGTGCAGCCGCCGAAGACCGCTTGCGTTTGGCCGGCATGGCACAAACACGCCACCCGCTCCCAACTAAACTGAAATAAAACAACTACTGCTACGACTAGATCAAACTGAACTGAAATAAGGCTAATCTACCGGCTACCAACTCGATCAAACTGAACTAGAATAAACTGAACTAGAATAAAGGCTAAATACTAAAATGAACTGACGCTAACGCTAAATGTGCTAAGCTAACTACAATGAACACTAACTGTAACTACCCGCTAACTAAGTATCTAAACTAAGTCTACTATAAAGACTATACTAAACACTACTACTGTACTAACAACTAACAAACTAAATCAACTACGCTAACCAACTCGCTCTAAATCTGACTCTAAATTGCTAAATTGCTGAAATTCTCTATATATAAATCGCTATGTAATTCTGTCTCTGTCTTTCTCGCTCAAACTTACCTACTACCCACGCTGATCAAAGAGCCCGCCTTCCTTATATAGAAATCTTTGTTAGAGTACTTCCGGGGCAGCGGGAGAGGTCGGATCCACATTCACAAGGGCGCCAGCTAGTGGAAACCACTGAAAAAGATGTAAGACGAGATATCTCGGCTATGGCACTCAACCGTTGGATTATGTAAGACGAGATATCTCGGCTATGGCACTCAACGTGTTAAAATGTAATTTTGGTGTGCAGGGCACACCAAAATGGTGATCTGGCTAATGGTATAGCTGTTAAAAATCCACTAAAACACACCTCTCACAACACACATCTCACGGTGCCAAAATACATGTTGTGCTTCGGGTACTCACCACACGATGAAATATTAATCCAAAATGCACATAATCTGTCTTTTTGGAAGGAAAAGAGGTAGCCGGCACTACTTTCCAAACATGACCGCCGACCTCTTTTCCTTCCAAAAAGACCAATTATGTGCATTTTTGGATTATTATTACATCGTGTGGTGAGTACCCAAAGCACAACATGTATTTTGGCACCATGAGATGTGTGTTTTGGTGGGTTGTTAAAAGCTGTACCATTAGCCTCCATTATATGGCGATACTAACTATACTTCACGACTGTAGCTCATTGTAAACTACGCAGATAATGCCGGTAAGGCATGGTGTATCTTGGTTATGTGGGGGGGATGTGGCAAATGAGCTTAACTCCCGAAAAAGTGGTCTATCCCTTTAATTCATATCTAATTCATGTTTTACAGCCCTTAAAATAATAATAATGGTATTGGTAATTCGAAATACTTCTGTAACCGTATCTGTAATGTAACAGTGAAACTACATCAATACAACCATTCCTCTACTTTCTCTAATTGTTAACTTCTTGTAAATTAAATTATGCCAATGCTGAATAATGCCCTCTCAGGACCCCTGATGGTCCCTGAACCTCACTTTGAGAACCACCGATCTAGTTCTTCAGTATTCATATAAAATGGCACAAATTGTGTTGGAAAACCAGAACATCATATATTTTTTGGGGTGGGGGGGGGGGCAAACAGAGGGATGAAGAGAGAGATGAGAGGGAGAGGGAGAGAGAGAACAGTGGGAGAACAGAGGAGAGAGACAACAGGGAGGAGAGATAGATGAGAGGGACAGAGAGACAATAGATAGAGAGGGAGAGAACAGAGAGGGAGGCCCCCCCCAATATCAAAAAAGACCACCAGAGGTCAGTACAAAGGGCTGTCATCAGGGGCATCTCTAGGGTCAGCATCTCTAGGGTCAGCAGACATTTGGGGCTTAGCCCATGCAGGGAGGTGGGGGTGGAGGAAAAATTGACTGGTTTTCCAACACAATTTTTTAGATGCCATTTTAGATGAATACTGAAGAATTAGTTTGGTGGTTCTCAAAGTGAGGTCCAGGGACCATCAGGGGTCCTGAGAGGGCATTATTCAGCATCGGCATAATTTCATTTACAAGAAGTTAACAATTAGAGAATGTAGAAGAACGGTTGTATTGATGTAGTTTCACTGTTACATTACAGATACGCTATGATGAGAGTGATGTCTCCTCCTTTATTTCACTTACACACAGAGAGGATGAGACTGAGGAATTCTGATCACCAATACCATTATTATTATTTTAAGGGCTTTATTTTAAGGGCTTTAAAGCATTAAGGGGAGGGCAGCTATTCTTATTTGTAAAATAAATAAATAAGATAAATAAATATTTTTCATATTCTGGGCTTTTCATAAAAGATCCGGTGCTATAGTCCTGAAAGCCCAGGCCAAACCATGCCACTGGCTGTCATATAGTGAGATAATGCTTTTTGGCCCCTTCTCCTCAACAGGTGTCACAATTGTCTACCTGTGTGATTATATTCTGTGTAAACTGCCTCATTCAACACTGCCCTGATGAAGGCCAAGAGTGGCTTTTTATTTTGTTCTGAAATGAACTAAGGCTTTAAATAAAGGGTTTTATCTGAGAAGACTGCCTTGGTAAAGTCCTTTTAATAAAGCTTTTACACTGAAATGCTAGTTTGGACACTGACTCTACAAACACACAAGTCAGCTCATTAAATACCTCGAAATCCATACTTCAACCAATCCAAAACTCAATTTACCCCATCACTACATAATATCAAAGCAGATGATCCTACCAAAACAGCCAGGTATAAATTACATATTTCTGAAACTACAACAGTTGATTCCTTGGTGAGCCACAAACACTTCATACTCTAGCCATGCTTACCTCTGCAAGTGTGGTGGTAACGATGTCACATGACAATTATGTCTTCCCCTTCTTTCAGCTAGCTTTCGGGTGCAGTACCGCCACCTACTGATCTGGAGTATGATATTAAGCTCAGTATGACATTAAAGTATTAACCATAACATACGTTGTCTTTTGGTGGTGGGAGGAAACCCAAGTGAAGACAGGGAGAACATGCAAATACAACACAGAAGGAAGCTGTGGACAGAGAAGGAAGCTGAAAGATTTGAACCCATGACCTTCTTGCTGTGAAGCAACATCACTGACCACTAGGCCATCGTGCTGCCGAAAATATATAACTCAAGGCTGTAAAATAAACAAAATAGCTGGTACTAAATACATTTCCGAACACAAAACAAAAAAGAAAATATATATAACAATTATGTCAAAACGTCTCAGGTGTAGAGCTCTTCATTAAATCCATGTGTTGATAGTGTGTACAATTAGTGTATAAAAAATTATTCACATTTTGTGGTGTATTTCGGTTGCATGCACGTTTAAAATGACAAGTACTTTTGACTTGAAGTAGTATTTGGGTGGAATATACTTTTAAAGTTTAAGTACTTGGACATAAAGCAGTTTTGTGTAAAATATACCTTGAACATTGTAAGTACACTTGGTATCTGGCTCTGAATATACATAGGATAGGCACTAAAAGGGTGAAAACAACAGTGTGGTTTGTTAAAGAACCAGATTGGCAATATCTGAAGATTTTGGGGCCCACTGTTCAAACCTTACCTAGGGATCAACAGTTTTCAACCTTAGAGACGTCAAGACTTCTGCCAATCTCCATTTTCTTGTTCACCTCATTAAACATCAGAATATACCTTTAAAATGATAGTACTTGATCAGACAGTAGTATTTGGGTTGAATACACCTTTAAAACCATAAGTACTTGTGACTTTAAGTAGTACTTGGACAGAAAGCAGTTTTTGTGTACAATATCCCTTTAAGTATCTGGACAGAAAGTGGTATTTGGGTAGAACATACTGTCAATACGACAAGTACTTCTCTGGCTCTGCAGATACATATAATATGGTCTACAAAGTTAAAAACAACAGTCTGGATAGCTCACTTGGTAAAGCACATGACTTATGCTAACTAAAGACCATTGCCGCTCAAAGTTCAAACCCCACGTGGGATGAAAAACTTTCAACTTCAGACAGGTAAGTCAGTAACAGTAATTAAAACCCCACATGCTGCCTCCTTATTTTGCGGTGTTTCATGAACTTTTTCAATATCTTGGAAATGTTAGCTGGAGATTGCGTGGCTGTGTTCAAGAACGTGTTTTGCAACAGGAGAGGTTAGTTCTTGTCTCATGATGGAGCTTTTGTGTTCTGAAATCAGAATTTTCAGTTGTCATTGTGTCTTTCCCACACACACATCAAACCATAGGGCGTAGTGGCGTCCACTACAGAAGGTTGATGGGGTTTATCCCTGAAATTGCTTTTGGTGACTATAGCCAGCACCCTGCATGGCAGCTTGTCATGCAGTCCATTTACCATTAAGGACATTTTTGTATTACACACATAATGCACCACTTTACATTAAAAGTATGCCCTGAATGGAGGTGTTTGAACTAATTGGTGTGGGTTGTGCTGTTACAATGAGCACATGAGTGACAAGGATAATTCAGATTGAATTCTCTTTTTGGACCTTTCACATGTGAAGACACAATAATGTATTGGAATGTTTTTCCTCTCTCATCTGAAAGAAGGCTCCCAGCAAACACAATTACATCATGATGATGTTCTGATATCATCTTTCAGTGACGTCCAGGACTAGGCCAAATCACAGCCGATTTGAGGATCATTTAGACATCTACACAGGAATGTCAAGATGACGTCGAAATATGACATTACCATGAATAGGCATATTCAGTTATTCTGCTATGTACACAGTGTGTATTCAGCAGCGTTATACATAATTATATCCAGATTAACCTTTATTCTACATTTTCAAAAAATAAAACAGTTACCTGGCCGTCGTTTGAACCCAGGACCTCCAGCTTTGGGGTCTGCTACTTTACCCCTACACCATCCTTCCACAGCAATGACGAGGCACGGATGTAACCTTATTATGGCATAAACTTGTTTTTATTCAAACGTGGGTGTCAAGTCTTTGTGGATCGGGCATTACTGTGTGACATCTAAACCAACTGTGTATTATGTTACAGCAGATGCAGAACCCCAAAACACATTAACCCCACCCAAAATGCTACATTCCAACTTCCAGTAGTAGTAGTAGTAGTAGTAGTAGTAGTAGTGTTGGTAGTAGTGGGAGTGGTAGCAGTAGTAGCAGCAGTAGTTGTAATTGACCGGTTAATGAGTTGTGGGCAATTTAGTGTTGGCGTGTGTTTCATTAAAAGTTTCAAGATTTATCATTTCAAAACGGTTTCACGTATCCAAAACCCTTTAATAACCTTAGGTCGAGGTAGTCCATAGATGACCCAGAAAAAGTTTTGTGTGATTTGGCCAAACGGTCTAGGAGGAGCTCGCAAAAGTAGGTTTTTGATCAAATTCAAAATGGCGGAAAATCTACCACACAGAAATGGGCGTGGCCTAGTGGGTTAGATACATGATGCTCCAGGGAAACCAGTAGATGTGGAATTTTGATTCTACAGCTCGCAGTTCAGAAGTTATGGACCGACAAATGTGAAATTGGCTGTTATAGCGCCACCGTCTGGTGGATTGGTGTAATTTTTTTACTCTGAGTAGTGGGTGATGTCGTGAACCTGTGTGGAAAGTTTGGGTGATGGGGGGTGTATGGTTTCTGAGATCCACACACTTTTAGGGTAGGAAAAGAACAAAAGCAAATACACAAAAGTTTAGACATTTATCATTTCAAAACGGTTTCACGTATCCAAAATCCTTTAATAACTTTAGGTCGGGGTAGTCCATAGATGTCCCAGAAAAATGCCCGTGTGATTTGGCCAAACGGTCTAGGAGGAGTTCGCAAAAGTAGGTTTTTGATAAAATTCAAAATGGCGGAAAATCTAGGCACACGCAAATGGGCGGGGCCTATATGGATAGATGCGTATTGATCCAAGGAATCCCTGAGAAGTGAAATTTTGAGTATAGGACACACGGTTCAGAAGATATGGACCATAACGCGAAATGGTCTGTTATAGCGCCACCATCTGGCCGATATGGGTAATTTTTTGTTTCTGAGTAGTGAGGCACATTTACAATCTATGTGCCCAGTCTGGCTATGCTGAGCCTTACAGTTTCTGCTGTACATACAGTTTTACCGGAGAAGAAGAAAAAAAATATATATATAGCCGCAAGCGGCGATGCGGGGTCCA
>NC_139638.1:2800000-2812500 GCF_964638095.1 Poromitra crassiceps | reverse complement strand
AAGTAGTATGTTTAGCAATAAAAAACAATATAACAATCAGACAAACAATAAACAATATATTTTAACCATGGCTAAAGAGAAAAACATATGCAATTCACCTTTAAGATCAGGATGGCTTGGAATGGCAATTCAACAATGGCTAACAAAACTACAACTTACTTAATAATGCATCTGAAGGGAGGATAAACACCAAAGGACCGAAACACCAACACAGCCTCTACTGCAGTAACGGACACACACTGAGTGTAGAGGCTGATTAGCGTCTTAAGTGCAGGTGTGTGGTGATCAGTCCAGAATTAGGTGCAGGTGTGGTGTATATGTGTGTGCGTGTGTGTACGTGTGTGTGTGTGCGCGTGTGTGTGTGTGTGTGTGTGTGCGCGTGTGCGTGTGTGTGTGTGTGTGTGTGTGTGTGTGTGCTTTTGATGACTATAGCCAGCACCCTGCATTGCAGCTTGTCATGCAGTCCATTTACCATTAAGGACATGTCTGTATTACACACATAATCCACCACTTTACATTAAAAGTCTGCCCTGAATGGAGATGTTTGAACTAATTGGTGTGGGTTGTGCTGTTACAATGGAAGTAAAGTAAAGGTAAAGTCCCACTGATTGTCACACAATGTGTGAAATTTGTTCTCCGCATTTGACCCATCCCCTGGGGGAGCGGTGAGCGCCGCGCTCGGGAATCATATGGTGATCTAACCCCCCAATTCCAACCCTTTGATGCTGAGTGCCAAGCAGGGAGGCAAATGGGTCTCATTTTTATAGTCTTTGCTATGACTCGGCCGGGGATCGAACTCACGACCTCCCAGTCTCAGGGCGGACATTCAGACCACAAGGCCACTGAGCTGGACACATGAGTGACAAGGATAATTCAGATTTAATTCTCTTTTTGGACCTTTCACATCTGAAGACACAATAATGTATTGGAATGTTTTTCCTTTCATATATCTGAAAGAAGGCTCCCAGCAAACACAATTACATCATGATGATGTTCTGATATCATCTTTCAGTGACGTCCAGGACTAGGCCAAATCACAGCCGATTTGGGGATCATTTAGACATCTACACAGGAATGTCAAGAGGACGTCGAAATATGACGTTACCATAAATAGGCATATTCAGTTATTCTGCTATGTACACAGTGTGTATTCAGCAGCGTTATACATAATTATATCCAGATTAACCTTTATTCTACATTTTCAAAAAATAAAACAGTTACCTGGCCGTGGTTTGAACCCAGGACCTCCAGCTTTGGTGTCTGCTACTTTACCCCTACACCATCCTTCCACAGCAATGACAAGGCACGGATATAACCTTATTATGGCATAAACTTGTTTTTATTCAAACGTGGGTGTCAAGTCTTTGTGGATCGGGCATTACTGTGTGACATCTAAACCAACTATGTATTATGCTACAGCAGATGCAGAACCCCAAAACACATTAACCCCACCCAAAATGCTACATTCCAACTTCCAGTAGTAATAGTAGTAGTAGTAGTAGTATTAGTAGTAGTAGTAGTAATAGTAGCAGAAGTAGTAATAGTAGTAGTAGTAGTGTTGGTAGTAGTGGGAGTGGTAGCAGAAGTAGCAGCAGTAGTTGTAATTGACCGGTTAATGAGTTGTGGGCAATTTAGTGTTGGCGTGTGTTTCATTAAAAGTTTAGAGATTTATCATTTCAAAACGGTTTCACGTATCCAAAATCCTTTACTAACCTTAGGTCGGGGTAGCCCATAGATGACCCAGAAAAAGTTTTGTGTGATTTGGCCAAACGGTCTAGGAGGAGCTCGCAAAAGTAGGTTTTTGATCAAATTCAAAATGGCGGAAAATCTACCACACAGAAATGGGCGTGGCCTAGTGGGTTAGATACATGATGCTCCAGGGAAACCAGTAGATGTGGAATTTTGATTCTACAGCTCGCAGTTCAGAAGTTATGGACCGACAAACATGAAATTGGCTGTTATAGCGCCACCATCTGGTGGATTGGTGTAATTTTTTTACTCTGAGTAGTGGGTGATGTCGTGAACCTGTGTGGAAAGTTTGGGTGATGGGGGGTGTATGGTTTCTGAGATCCACACACTTTTAGGGCAGGAAAAGAACAAAAGTAAATACACAAAAGTTTAAACATTTATCATTTCAAGACGGTTTCACGTATCCAAATTCTTTCTAAGATTTTAAATCAGGGAAGTCCAGAGATGACACACAAAAAGTGTGGGCTCATTTGGGCAAATGGCCTAGGACGAGTTCGTTTTTTTTTTTTTTGAGAAAGTCCAAGATGGCGGAAAATCTAGGCACACACAAATGGGCGTGGCCTATATGGATAGATGCGTATTGATCCAGGGAATACAGCCGAAGTGGAATTTTGATTCTACGCCTCACGGTTCAGAAGATATGGACCATAACGCGAAATGGTCTGTTATAGCGCCACCATCTGGCCGATATGGGTAATTTTTTGTTTCTGAGTAGTGGGGCACATTTCCAACCTATGTGCAAAGTCTGGCTACTGGCGGCCTTATGGTTTCTGACGTGCATACTGTTTTAGCGGAGAATAAAAATAATAATAAACGGAACAGATACAATAGGGATCCACGCACTTCGTGCTTGGACCCCTAAATATAGCCGCAAGCGGCGATGCGGGGTCCAAGCTTCCGGTGACTTGGGGGGTATATGTCAGATAGTGCACATTTATTCAGACTTGGTATGTGCACAAGTAAACAAAGTTTGGTTGAGATCCGGTGACCTGACGGTTTCCAAGCAGTACTAGTAGTAGTAGTAGTAGCAGTAGTAGTAATAGTGTTGGTAGTAGAGGGAGTGGTAGCAGTAGTAGCAGCAGAAGTACTAAGAATAGTAAATGGTAAATGGACTGCATTTATATAGCGCTTTTATCCAAAGCGCTTTACAATGTGCCTACATTCACCCATTCACACACCGAAGGCGGCCAGCTGCCACGCAGGGTGCTGGCACAGCCATCGGGAGCAATTTGGGGTTCAGTGTCTTGCCCAAGGACACTTCGACGTGCGGACTGGAGGAGCCGGGGAACGAACCACCAACCTTCTAATTAGTGGACAACCCGCTCTACCTCCTGAGCCACAGCCGCCACTAGTAGCCAATAGTAGTAGTAGTAGTAGCAGCAGCAGCAGTAGTAGTGGTGGTTGGCTGTTATAGCGCCACCATCTGGTGGATTGGTGTATTTTTTTCCTTTGAGTAGTGGGTGATGTCTTGAAACTTGAAGTAGTACTTGGATAGAAAGCAGTTTTTGTGTACAATATCCCTTTAAGTATCTGGACAGAAAGTGGTATTTGGGTAGAACATACTGTCAATACGACAAGTACTTCTCTGGCTCTGCAGATACATATAATATGGTCTACAAAGTTAAATACAACAGTCTGGATAGCTCACTTGGTAAAGCTCATGACTTATGCTAACTAAAGACTATTGTGGCTCAAAGTTCAAACCCCATGTGGGATGAACAATTTTCAACTTCAGACAGTTAAGTCAGTAATAGTAATTAAAACCCCACATGTTGCCTCCTTATTTTGCGGTGTTTCATGAACTTTTTCAATATCTTGGAAATGTTAGCTGGAGATTGCGTGGCTGTGTTCAAGAACGTGTTTTGCAACAGGAGAGGTTAGTTCTTGTCTCATGATGGAGCTTTTGTGTTCGGAAATCAGAATTTTCAGTTGTCATTGAGTCTTTCCCACACACACATCAAACCATAGGGCATAGTGGCGTCCACTACAGAACGTTGATGGTTTTATCCCTGAAATTGCTTTTGATGACTATAGCCAGCACCCTGCATTGCAGCTTGTCATGCAGTCCATTTACCATTAAGGACATGTCTGTATTACACACATAATCCACCACTTTACATTAAAAGTCTGCCCTGAATGGAGGTGTTTGAACTAATTGGTGTGGGTTGTGCTGTTACAATGGAACTAAAGTAAAGGTAAAGTCCCACTGATTGTCACACAATGTGTGAAATTTGTTCTCCGCATTTGACCCATCCCCTGGGAGAGCGGTGAGCGGCAGCGTGCGCCGCGCTCGGGAATCATATGGTGATCTAACCCCCCAATTCCAACCCTTTGATGCTGAGTGCCAAGCAGGGAGGCAAATAGGTCTCATTTTTATAGTCTTTGCTACGACTCGGCCGGGGATCGAACTCACGACCTCCCAGTCTCAGGGCAGACATTCAGACCACAAGGCCACTGAGCTGGACACATGAGTGACAAGGATAATTCAGATTTAATTCTGTTTTTGGACCTTTCACATCTGAAGACACAATAATGTATTGGAATGTTTTTCCTTTCATATATCTGAAAGAAGGCTCCCAGCAAACACAATTACATCATGATGATGTTCTGATATCATCTTTCAGTGACGTCCAGGACTAGGCCAAATCACAGCCGATTTGGGGATCATTTAGACATCTACACAGGAATGTCAAGAGGACGTCGAAATATGACGTTACCATAAATAGGCATATTCAGTTATTCTGCTATGTACACAGTGTGTATTCAGCAGTGTTATACATAATTATATTCAGATTAACCTTTATTCTACATTTTCAAAAAATAAAACAGTTACCTGGCCGTGGTTTGAACCCAGGACCTCCAGCTTTGGTGTCTGCTACTTTACCCCTACACCATCCTTCCACAGCAATGACAAGGCACGGATATAACCTTATTATGGCATAAACTTGTTTTTATTCAAACGTGGGTGTCAAGTCTTTGTGGATCGGGCATTACTGTGTGACATCTAAACCAACTATGTATTATGCTACAGCAGATGCAGAACCCCAAAACACATTAACCCCACCCAAAATGCTACATTCCAACTTCCAGTAGTAGTAGTAGTAGTAGTAGTAGTGGTAGTAGTAGTAGTAGTAATAGTAGCAGAAGTAGTAATAGTAGTAGTAGTAGTGTTGGTAGTAGTGGGAGTGGTAGCAGTAGTAGCAGCAGTAGTTGTAATTGACCGGTTAATGAGTTGTGGGCAATTTAGTGTTGGCGTGTGTTTCATTAAAAGTTTCGAGATTTAGCATTTCAAAACGGTTTCACGTATCCAAAATCCTTTACTAACCTTAGGTCGGGGTAGTCCATAGATGGCCCAGAAAAAGTTTTGTGTGATTTGGCCAAACGGTCTAGGAGGAGCTCGCAAAAGTAGGTTTTTGATCAAATTCAAAATGGCGGAAAATCTACCACGCAGAAATGGGCGTGGCCTAGTGGGTTAGATACATGATGCTCCAGGGAAACCAGTAGATGTGGAATTTTGATTCTACAGCTCGCAGTTCAGAAGTTATGGACCGACAAACGTGAAAATGGCTGTTATAGCGCCACCATCTGGTGGATTGGTGTAATTTTTTTACTCTGAGTAGTGGGTGATGTCGTGAACCTGTGTGGAAAGTTTGGGTGATGGGGGGCGTATGGTTTCTGAGATCCACACACTTTTAGGGCAGGAAAAGAACAAAAGTAAATACACAAAAGTTTAAACATTTATCATTTCAAGACGGTTTCACGTATCCAAAATCCTTTAATAACTTTGAGTCAGGTAAGTCCAGAGATGCCACAGAAAAAGTTTAGGCTAATTCAGGCAAATGGCCTGGGAGGAGATAGCAAAAGTAGGTTTTAGATAAAATTCAAAATGGCGAAAAATCTGGCGAAAAAAAGGGAATACAGCCGAAGTGGAATTTTGATTCTACGCCTCACGGTTCAGAAGATATGGACCATAACGTGAAATGGTCTGTTATAGCGCCACCATCTGGCCGATATGGGTAATTTTTTGTTTCTGAGTAGTGAGGCACATTTACAATCTATGTGCCCAGTCTGGCTATGCTGAGCCTTACAGTTTCTGCTGTACATACAGTTTTACCGGAGAAGAAGAAACAAAAAAAAAAAAATCGGAACAGATACAATAGGGATCCACGCACTTCGTGCTTGGACCCCTAAATATAGCCGCAAGCGGCGATGCGGGGTCCAAGCTTCCGGTGACTTGGGGGGTATATGTCAGATAGTGCACATTTATTCAGACTTGGTATGTGCACAAGTAAACAAAGTTTGGTTGAGATCCGGTGACCTGACGGTTTCCAAGCAGTACTAGTAGTAGTAATACTAGCAGTAGTAGTAATAGTAGTAGTGTTGGTAGTAGTGGGAGTGGTAGCAGTAGTAGCAGCAGAAGTACTAAGAATAGTAGTAGTAGTAGTAGCAGCAGCAGCAGTAGTAGTGGTGGTTGGCTGTTATAGCGCCACCATCTGGTGGATTGGTGTATTTTTTTCCTCTGAGTAGTGGGTGATGTCTTGAAACTATGTGGAAAGGTGGGTGATGTGGGGCGTATGGTTTCTGAGATCCACACACTTTTAGGGCAGGAAAAGAACAAAAGCAAATACACACAAGTTTAGACATTTATCATTTCAAAACTGTTTCACGTATCCAAAATCCTTTAATAACTTTAGGTCGAGGTAGTCCATAGATAACCTAGAAAAAGTTTCGTGTGATTTGGCCAAACAGTCTAGGAGGAGCTCGCAAAAGTAGGTTTTTGATTAAATTCAAAATGGCGGAAAATCTAGACACACGCAAATGGGCGTGGCCTATATGGATAGATGCATATTGATCCAAGGAATCCAGGATAAGTGAAATTTTGAGTATAGGACACACGGTTCAGAAGATATGGACCATAAGGCGAAATGGTCTGTTATAGCGCCACCATCTGGTGGATTGGTGTGTTTTTTTTTCTCCGAGTAGGGGGTGACCTCTTGAACCTATGTGGAAAGTTTAGGTGATGTGGAGGGTATGGCTTCTGAGATCCACACACTTTTAGGGCAGAAAAAGAAGAAAAACAAATAGACAATATAGCCGCAAGCGGCGATGCGGGGTCCAAGCTTCCGGTGACTTGGGGGGTATATGTCAGATAGTGCACATTTATTCAGACTTGGTATGTGCACAAGTAAACAAAGTTTGGTTGAGATCCGGTGACCTGACGGTTTCCAAGCAGTAGTAGTAGTAGTAGTAGTAGTAGCAGTAGTAGTAATAGTAGTAGTAGTAGTGTTGGTAGTAGTGGGAGTGGTAGCAGTAGTAGCAGCAGAAGTACTAAGAATAGTAGTAGTAGTAGTAGCAGCAGCAGCAGTAGTAGTAGTGGTGGTTGGCTGTTATAGCACCACCATCTGGTGGATTGGTGTAATTTTTTCCTCTGAGTAGTGGGTGATGTTTTGAAACTATGTGGAAAGGTGGGTGATGTGGGGCATATGGTTTCTGAGATCCACACACTTTTAGGGCAGGAAAAGAACAAAAGCAAATACACACAAGTTTAGACATTTATCATTTCAAAACGGTTTCACGTATCCAAAATCCTTTAATAACTTTAGGTCGGGGTAGTCCATAGATATTCCAGAAAAAGTTTCGTGTGATTTGGCCAAACACTCTAGGAGGAGCTCGCAAAAGTAGGTTTTTGATCAAATTCAAAATGGCGGAAAATCTAGGCACACGCAAATGGGCGTGGCCTATATGGATAGATGCATATTGATCCAAGGAATCCAGGATAAGTGAAATTTTGAGTATAGGACACACGGTTCAGAAGATATGGACCATAAGGCGAAATGGTCTGTTATAGCGCCACCATCTGATGGATTGGTGTATTGTTTTTTCTCAGAGTAGGGGGTGACCTCTTGAACCTATGTGGAAAGTTTAGGTGATGTGGAGGGTATGGTTTCTGAGGTCCACACACTTTTAGGGCAGAAAAAGAAGAAAAACAAATAGACAATATAGCCGCAAGCGGCGATGCGGGGTCCAAGCTTCCGGTGACTTGGGGGGTGTATGTCAGATAATATAGACACTGAATTGCACATTTAATCAGAGTTGGTATGTGCACAAGTGCACAAAGTTTGGTTGAGATTTGGTGACCTCACCGGGTTCAAGCAGTAGTAGCAGTAGTAATAGTAGTGTTAGTGTATATGTGTGTGTGTGTGTGTGTGTGTGTGTGTGTGTATAGGTGTATATGTGTGTGGCAATGTGCACTGGAGCTAGCGGCTGAATTACACCAACTAAGGTACAACTTTGCTACAGTGAACATTTAAGCTAGAATCAGGGTGTAAATGACATTTTCAAGTCAACTTGGCATCTCAGGGCTTGTGGAGAGTTTGATTACACCAGGTGAGCAGTATGGAAGCATTCTATGTATTTGTTTTTTCTATGTTTTTGCTCATGGTCAACTTCACTCAGCAGACAGCTCTGTGCCTGTTGTGGTTAGAGTACAGTTCTATCTCTGTGTGTGATGCGTCCAGAGTGCTTTACCCAGTACACCGACTGCATGCAAGTACCGCATAGTACCCCACTTCAAATAAACCAAACTATACCTTTCACAAATCAACTCAATAAGTGTCAAACTAAATGAATGCCTGCTAAACTGTTTTCGGATGTGCGAGATGTGCAAAATAAATAAGCATTGTTTCCGTTTTCGGTGGAGTGTCCCTTTAAGGCCAAAACTAACATCTCAGTTGGCTTTAATTAAAACACAAGATAGGAATACATTTCAAATCACAACACATTGCCGTCACTTCAAATTACCTTCATACCTCCCTTTACATAACATTGAAAATATATTTCAGATTGTGTAAACCTCCCTTTAAACTCACGGATTTGGCTTTTGGAGGTTTCATTCAGCAGGTTTCAAAGATAAGTTGAATTGGATGTTAAAAAACGTTCCCTCTATACTGCCAACTGTCTTGCACCATCTCCATTCATCAGTGATTCAGTGCACCTGGTACAGAGCCTGACCACAGCCCAACTCTGATTGGCTCAGAGTGATGTCAGTCACACTGCAGGATTACAAGCCCGCCAACTTCTGTTTCATGTAAAATACATTGGTGATACATTTTGCAGTGTAAACATTGGTGAACTGGGTTTACAATTATCAAATTATGTGTTCTTAAGTTAAAGCAACTCTGCTCAACATGTGGTAAAATATCAGCCAGGATGAGCGGTTAATGAGTGTCACACCTATGAACAGGTGAGGGCAATGTGACCCCTCAGCACTGGACCCAGATAAAACCACAAGGAAAGATGGCAGGCACACAGCAGGACAAGGTGCAGGGTGATTTTATTTTCCCAACATCAAAAGTGACAGTGAGGCAATCAGCATGTTGTCTGTGGATAAGAACACAAACAGAATTATTTACCCAAATACACAATGTTAACAAGCAATCCAAATGACATCAAATTAGCAATAAACAAACAATGTAACAATCAATTAAAGCAACAATAAACAATATATTTTAACCATGCTAAAGAAAAAAACATATGCAATTCACCTTTAAGGTCAGCATGAGTTGGACTGGCTCACAGCACCTCTGTAGCAGCAGACTGGGGTTTGGGGCAAGTTTTGCACTTCTTTTATAGCCATAGCTCCACCCATCTCCCCACCCACGTGGCACAATCCACAAGTGAGTGAGTGAAGCACTCTGGGAGATGAAGTACACCAGTGGTGGCCATTTTAGTGTGCGTGTGCGTGTGCGTGTGCGTGTGTGTGTGCGCATGTGCGTGTGCATGTGCAAACAGACAAAATAGTCATAGGAAGTAGTATGTTTAGCAATAAAAAACAATATAACAATCAAACAAACAATAAACAATATATTTTAACCATGGCTAAAGAGAAAAACATATGCAATTCACCTTTAAGATCAGGATGGCTTGGAATGGCAATTCAACAATGGCTAACAAAACTACAACTTACTTAATAATGCATCTGAAGGGAGGATAAACACCAAAGGACCGAAACACCAACACAGCCTCTACTGCAGTAACGGACACACACTGAGTGTAGAGGCTGATTAGCGTCTTAAGTGCAGGTGTGTGGTGATCAGTCCAGAATTAGGTGCAGGTGTGGTGTATATGTGTGTGCGTGTGTGTACGTGTGTGTGTGTGTGCGCGTGTGTGTGTGTGTGTGCGCGTGTGCGTGTGTGTGTGTGTGTGTGTGTGTGCTTTTGATGACTATAGCCAGCACCCTGCATTGCAGCTTGTCATGCAGTCCATTTACCATTAAGGACATGTCTGTATTACACACATAATCCACCACTTTACATTAAAAGTCTGCCCTGAATGGAGATGTTTGAACTAATTGGTGTGGGTTGTGCTGTTACAATGGAAGTAAAGTAAAGGTAAAGTCCCACTGATTGTCACACAATGTGTGAAATTTGTTCTCCGCATTTGACCCATCCCCTGGGGGAGCGGTGAGCGGCAGCGTGCGCCGCGCTCGGGAATCATATGGTGATCTAACCCCCCAATTCCAACCCTTTGATGCTGAGTGCCAAGCAGGGAGGCAAATGGGTCTCATTTTTATAGTCTTTGCTATGACTCGGCCGGGGATCGAACTCACAACCTCCCAGTCTCAGGGCGGACATTCAGACCACAAGGCCACTGAGCTGGACACATGAGTGACAAGGATAATTCAGATTTAATTCTCTTTTTGGACCTTTCACATCTGAAGACACAATAATGTATTGGAATGTTTTTCCTTTCATATATCTGAAAGAAGGCTCCCAGCAAACACAATTACATCATGATGATGTTCTGATATCATCTTTCAGTGACGTCCAGGACTAGGCCAAATCACAGCCGATTTGGGGATCATTTAGACATCTACACAGGAATGTCAAGAGGACGTCGAAATATGACGTTACCATAAATAGGCATATTCAGTTATTCTGCTATGTACACAGTGTGTATTCAGCAGCGTTATACATAATTATATCCAGATTAACCTTTATTCTACATTTTCAAAAAATAAAACAGTTACCTGGCCGTGGTTTGAACCCAGGACCTCCAGCTTTGGGGTCTGCTACTTTACCCCTACACCATCCTTCCACAGCAAAGACAAGGCACGGATGTAACGTTATTATGGCATAAACTTGTTTTTATTCAAACGTGGGTGTCAAGTCTTTGTGGATCGGGCATTACTGTGTGACATCTAAACCAACTGTGTATTATGTTACAGCAGATGCAGAACCCCAAAACACATTAACCCCACCCAAAATGCTACATTCCAACTTCCAGTAGTAGTAGTAGTAGTAGTAGTAGTAGTAGTAGTAATAGTAGCAGAAGTAGTAATAGTAGTAGTAGTAGTGTTGGTAGTAGTGGGAGTGGTAGCAGTAGTAGCAGCAGTAGTTGTAATTGACCGGTTAATGAGTTGTGGGCAATTTAGTGTTGGCGTGTGTTTCATTAAAAGTTTCAAGATTTATCATTTCAAAACGGTTTCACGTATCCAAAACCCTTTAATAACCTTAGGTCGGGGTAGTCCATAGATGACCCAGAAAAAGTTTTGTGTGATTTGGCCAAACGGTCTAGGAGGAGCTCGCAAAAGTAGGTTTTTGATCAAATTCAAAATGGCGGAAAATCTACCACACAGAAATGGGCGTGGCCTAGTGGGTGATGATACATGATGCTCCAGGGAAACCAGTAGATGTGGAATTTTGATTCTACAGCTCGCAGTTCAGAAGTTATGGACCGACAAACGTGAAATTGGCTGTTATAGCGCCACCGTCTGGTGGATTGGTGTAATTTTTTTACTCTGAGTAGTGGGTGATGTCGTGAACCTGTGTGGAAAGTTTGGGTGATGGGGGGTGTATGGTTTCTGAGATCCACACACTTTTAGGGTAGGAAAAGAACAAAAGCAAATACACAAGAGTTTAGACATTTATCATTTCAAAACGGTTTCACGTATCCAAAATCCTTTAATAACTTTAGGTCGGGGTAGTCCATAGATGTCCCAGAAAAATGCCCGTGTGATTTGGCCAAACGGTCTAGGAGGAGTTCGCAAAAGTAGGTTTTTGATAAAATTCAAAATGGCGGAAAATCTAGGCACACGCAAATGGGCGGGGCCTATATGGATAGATGCGTATTGATCCAAGGAATCCCTGAGAAGTGAAATTTTGAGTATAGGACACACGGTTCAGAAGATATGGACCATAACGCGAAATGGTCTGTTATAGCGCCACCATCTGGCCGATATGGGTAATTTTTTGTTTCTGAGTAGTGAGGCACATTTACAATCTATGTGCCCAGTCTGGCTATGCTGAGCCTTACAGTTTCTGCTGTACATACAGTTTTACCGGAGAAGAAGAAAAAAAATAATCGGAACAGATACAATAGGGATCCACGCACTTCGTGCTTGGACCCCTAAAAATAATCGGAACAGATACAATAGGGATCCACGCACTTCGTGCTTGGACCCCTAATAATCGGAACAGATACAATAGGGATCCACGCACTTCGTGCTTGGACCCCTAATAAACGGAACAGATACAATAGGGATCCACGCACTTCGTGCTTGGACCCCTAATAAACGGAACAGATACAATAGGGATCCACGCACTTCGTGCTTGGACCCCTAATAATAATAAATGGAACAGATACAATAGGGATCCACGCACTTCGTGCTTGGACCCCTAATAATAATAATAATAATATGTAAATCATAATAATGAATAATGAAAATGAAAAATAATAATAATATGTACATC
>NC_139638.1:2790000-2795000 GCF_964638095.1 Poromitra crassiceps | reverse complement strand
CAAACCTGAAAGTAAGAATGCCAACGCTGCACCAGCATGTTCACTTCCCCACTCGAGTCAATAACACACTGGATAAATGTTATACAAATATCCGCCACAGCTACAAGGCCGTACCCCGTTCACCCTTTGGCAAATCAGATCACGCCTCCATTCTGCTGTTGCCCAGGTATCAACACAAACTGAAAAAACAGCCCCCAGCATTCCGAACCGCCCACTGCTGGTCAGACCAATCAGACGACATCCTGAGGGACTGTTTTGACCAAGTAGCATGGGAGGAGTTCAGAGTGGCAGGAGACCTGGGTGCGTACGCAGAGACGGTGTCATGCTTCATTAAGAAGTGTACCGACGACATAGTCCCGACAAAGAAAGTCAAAATAATGCCCAACCAGAAACCCTGGATCAACAGCGAGGTCAAGGCAGCCCTGCACGCCAGGACCACCGCCTACAGTTCTGGCACACCAGATCAATACAAGCAGGCACAATATGCCCTCCGGACCGCTATTAAAAAAGCACAGAGAGACTACGGAAGGCAGCTGGAGTCAAAACTGGACACAAACAACCCCAGACACCTGTGGAAAGGCCTCCATGCTGCTACAGACTTCAAAGAGGTGAAACGACAGAACCCCAGCACATCACCCACCCTACCGGATGAACTCAACGCGTTCTACGCTAGATTCGACCCCTCTGCCAGAGCGCCTCCCATCCACCCCCCTCCCACCCCTCTCCCACTCTCCCCCCCCCATCACCTCCCTCCCTCCCCTCACACCCCCCCCTCCTCCCCTCCCCCCCCTGCCACCCCTCCCCCCTCACCATCCCCCCCCCCTCTCCGTCCACCCTTCCCCCCCCCCCCGACCACCATCCCTCCTCCCCCCCCCGACCACCACCCTCCCCCCTCTCCCCCCCCCCACCAGCTCCCCTCCCCCCCCTCACACCCCTCAGCACCCCTTCCCATTCACACCCAACCACCAACCCCCCCCACCCCCCACCCACCCCCCCCACCCCCACAGATCCAGACCACCCTCTCACCATCACTGAGGATGAAGTGTGCCGGTCGTTCCGGCGTATCAACCCACGCAAGGCGGCCGGCCCGGATGGCATCCCCGGGCGGGTCCTCAAGGCCTGCGCTCACCAGCTGGCACCCGTATACACAGACATCTTCAACCAGTCCCTCTCCCTCCGACGAGTCCCCCCCTGCTTCAAAGCAGCAACAATCATCCCCATTCCCAAACAACAAAAAGTGACCAGCCTCAACGATTGGCGCCCGATAGCCCTCACGCCAATAGCCAGCAAGTGCTTTGAGAAGCTGGTCATATCAAAGATCCGCCCCACACTCCCCCCGGACCACGACCCGCTGCAATTTGCATACCGCCCCAACAGGAGCACAGCGGATGCAGTAGCACACGTGCTCCACACCGCCCTGTCCCACCTGGAGGGGAAGGACACCTATGTAAGAATGCTGTTCATGGACTACAGCTCAGCATTCAACACCATAGTACCCTCCAGGCTGGTAAGCAAACTCAGGGATCTGGGACTAAACACGGCAATGTGCGACTGGATCCTGGATTTCCTGACAGACCGCCGCCAGGTGGTGAGGGTGGGCAACCTCACCTCCTCCCCACTGACCATTAGCATAGGAGCGCCCCAGGGGTGCGTCTCCAGCCCCTTCTGGTACGACCTCTACACCCACGACTGCGTGGCGACTCAAACTTCAAACACAATTTTGAAGTTTGCAGACGACACAGCGGTCGTGGGGCTGATCTCGGGGGGCGACGAGACGGCCTACAGAGAGGAGGTGGGGGTACTGGAACAATGGTGCCAGGACAACCACCTCTCCCTGAACGTCTCCAAGACCAAGGAGATCATTGTAGACTACAGGAGAGGGGGGGGCGCACACCCCCCAATCACCATCAACGGCACAGTGGTGGAAAGGGTGGACAGCTTCAAGTACCTGGGAGTCAACATCCACCAGGACCTGACCTGGGCCAGCCACACCGCCACTGTTGTCAAAAAGGCCCAACAGCGACTACACGGACTCAGGCGCCTGAAGAAATTCGGGCTGAGGAAAGAAATCCTCGGGGACTTCTACAGAGGCACCATTGAAAGCCTGCTGACAGGCGGCTTCACCGCCTGGTACGGGAACTGTACCACCATGGACCGCAGAGCGCTACGGAGGGTGAGGCGCGCGGCCCAGCACGTAACAGGAGGTGAACTGCCAGAACTGCACGAACTGTACAACCAGCGGTGCCTCAGGAGGTCCCTGAAGATCATCAAAGACACAAACCATCCCCACAACAGCCTGTTCTCCCTGCTACCCTCAGGGAGGAGATACAGGGTTCCAAAAACACGCACAAATCGCTTGAGGAACAGTTTCTTCCCGCAGGCCACGAGACTCCTAAATATGCACAAATAGTGCAGTAGTCGTACCGTACCGTACTGCAGCTGCTACTATTACGGATGCCTAACGTTTAATTGTAAATTTAAGTATGTTTAATAAGGTGCCTAACGTTTAATTGTAAATTTAAGTGTATGTTTAATAAGGTACATGCTATTTGCACATGTATGTATAAAACGTCGAATTTGGAATGTCTGAACACGTCTAACGTATGCACATGACATGTGCACCTATGTGCAATGAATATGCCACTGTCGTATAAGCCACCGACTTGTCTTATTGCTTATAGATGCCTATTTCTTATTGCCTTATTGCTGTCTTATTGCCTATTGATGCCTATTCTTATTGCCTATTACTTATTGCCTGTTGCCTATTTGTACTATGTCGTAAACGGAGTCCACTGCACAAGAATTTCACACGTGGTACTTGTACCATGGAGTGACAATAAAAATCTTGAATCTTGAATCTTGAATCTCTGTAGTAAAGGTAAAGTCACAATGATTGTCACACACCTGAGTGCGCAAAATTTGTTCTCCGCATTTGACCCATCCCCTGGGGGAGCGGTGAGCACAGCAGTGCCGCGCTCGGGAATCATATGGTGATCTAACCCCCTAATTCCAACCCTTTGATGCTGAGTGCCAAGCAGGGAGGCAATGGGTCCCATTTTTATAGTCTTTGGTATGACTCGGCCGTGGATCGAACTCACAACCTCCCAGTCTCAGGGCGGACAGGACACTCAAACCACAAGGCCACTGAGCTGGTGTGTGTGTGTGTATGTGGTGTTGCTCTGGAATACTTTCGTGATGCCCCCTCCCCCCCCCTCTCTCTCTCCCTCTCTCTATCTCTCCCTCTCTCTCTTCCTCTCTCTCTCTCTCTCTCTCTCTCTCCAGAGGCTGTGAGGCTGGTGAATGGTACTAGTCTGTGCTCAGGCAGACTGGAGGTGAAGTCTAACCAGTCGTGGTCCTCAGTGTGTGAAGCTGACTTTGACAAGCAGGATGCAGAGGTGGTTTGTAGGGAGCTTGGCTGTGGGGCTCCTTCAGTCCTCCATGGGGCGCTCTATGGAGACAGGGAGACTCCAATGTGGACCAAAGAGTTCCAGTGTGAAGGCAGTGAGTCTGTTCTCCTGGACTGTGGAAGCTCAGGCTCAGCTAGAAACACCTGCTCACCTGGCAAAGCTGTTGGACTCACCTGCTCAGGTAGGAGAGGAGCTGTGTGTGTGTGTGTGTGTGGGTGTGTGTGTGTGTGTGTGTGTGTGTGTGTGTGTGTGTGTGTGTGTGTGTGTGTGTGTGTGTGTGTGCTTTCTCAGTGAGAACAATGTTTATGGTTGAATGAGCTTATTGTGAGACATGTATGAAGTGTGTTGGTGGTTTGAGTGAGTTTTGGAGGTGAGATGATGAAGATGCATGTTGGTAATGCAGGCCATTCGACTGGTGAACAGCCACAGTACAAGAAATGGTCAGTTTATCTAGACTAAGTCTGCACCTTGACCTTTTGATTTGAACCCTTGAACAAGTCTAATATGCACTTGGATTGTATTGACTGAATTTAATTTGTATTGATCTGACACCTATATTCCTTTGTGGTGTTGGATACATTGTAATCAGGGATCTTGCTTTATCAGTGCCATTTATTGTATTTATTGTCTTGTTTTTTGTATTGTTTTTGGATGTGTACAAAGTACAGCTTGTTTGCAGTATTCATGCCTTAAATTGCCCCTTGCGGGACTAATAAAGTTTTTTGAATTGAATTGAATTGAATTGAAAAAGACTGTATGAAGAGTTTTGAAAAAGTGGCTTCAGTTTTGACCAATAAAAACACTCTAATGGAGTTTATTTCTTCCACCTCTGTTTTTTGAGTAAATAATTATGATGTTTATTCTTTTTATTCATATTCTTGTTTTATTTGTGTACCACCATGCTGACCACATGCATGCACTGTTTTTATATGTGAATGTTTTTTCAACAAAGATAAAACAGCCAAAGTATAAAAAAAAATATTATTATTTTTGCTGAACTGAAAAATTATGTGATCTGTGACTCAATCGCGTGATACAATCTGAACTGTGAGTTTTGTGATCTGTTGCAGCCCTAATTCAAAGTGACTTTACTTCTTTTACTAATGACTGATCTTGCCTCTGTTCAGCTGATGATGTCAGGTTGGTGGGAGGAGCCAGCAGCTGTGCTGGTGAACTGGAGATGAAACAACATGGAGTCTGGAGACCAGTGTCTGCCTGGTACTCTGACTGGACCCTGAAGTCAGCAGCTGTAGTGTGCAGAGAGCTGGACTGTGGCTCTGCTGTTTCCACAGAAAAGAGAGAGGCTTCCTCAGTAAGATCTGTATTGAGGTTCAGGTCTTCCTGTCTTCAGTCTGGATCTACACTGAGGGAGTGTTTACTAACAGAGTCTTATGCTTCATCTGGCAGCCTGCAGATCAACTGCTCAGGTAACACCATCAATAACATGTGTGTGTGTGTGTGTGTGTGTGTGTGTGTGTGTGTGTGTGTGTGTGTGTGTGTGTGTGTGTGTGGTGTGTCCGTGTCTCTGTGTGTGTGTGTGTGTGTGTGTGTGTGTGTGTGTGTGGACTCTGTGTTGCTGCACTCAGCTCCCAT